>NW_020955960.1:238408-240280 GCF_003031625.1 Empidonax traillii | reverse complement strand
CCATCCCTAGTGCCTGCAAATTAAGCTTCTGCTAAAGAGTTTTAGTCCCACACTCCTACACAGAGGTGTTAATATTTCTGAACACTTTCCTGCACACAGACAAAAAATCAAAAGCAGCATCAATGTTTCCAGACAAAAGTAGTCATATGGCTAGTCTTTTAAGATGTCCTACTCAATCCAAGGCAGGTGTTGGCAGATTTGAAATACAGGTAACATCATAGAATGGTTTGGGTTGGAACCCTCTGTCACGTTCAGGGACACCTTCCACTAGACCAGGTTGCTCAGGGCCCCATCCAATCCGGATGTTAACATTTCCAGGGATAGGGTACCCACTTCTCCAGGCAGCCTGTTCCGTTGCCTCAGGACCCTCACAGTGAAGAATTTTTTCCTTATACCTATTCTAACTCTATCATTTGTCAGTATAAAGACATTCCTTCCCCCCTGTGCTGTCACTACACGCCCTTGTGAAAAGTCCCTCTGCAGCTCTCCTGTAGGCCCCTTCAGGTACTGGAAGGTGCTAAAAGGTCTCCCTGAAGCCCTCTCTTCTCCTTGCTGAAAAACCTCAGCTCTCAGCCTATCTTCATAGGAGAGGTCGCTCCAGCCTTTGGATTATCTTTGTGAACCTCCTTTGGACTTGTTCCAACAGGTCTGTATTATATACCTCAAATATCTGAAAGCATTCAGTTTAATCAGCTAATCCGCATCCCACTTTTATTGCTACTGCAGTAACAATCATCTGTTCACTTCTGAGCAAAGCAAACTGAAAAAGTACAGATGTTACTTCAGGAAGACTTGAGACCAGAACACAGCTTGATACTATGAAACACTGCGGTCTTCACCATCAGAAACAGTAAGAGAAAGTGAAAAGTTTGTAGTTTTTATCTCATTGCAGCTGTATCATCCTTAAGTCCAAATGCAGTCTGACTTCAATAGAAGTACCTGACATCGCTGCAGGCAACAAAAACGCTGCCTCACCAGCTAGCCAAGTTCACTCTGCAATTAACCCTGCTTCCCTAATCCTTAACATAGCTACAGTAAGAAGTACAACTGTACTCCCCATGTCTTAGACTATAAACTCACCATCTCACAAGAACTTAGGAAATTCTGCAAGCAGATCTGAAGTAAACTGATAGCTGATCATTACCCCACTATTATAGAGATAATGTAATAAAAACTCAGTACCTGCAGCATGAGTTGTACCCACTCCAAAACAGGAAGAAATAAAGGGCTTTATTGTGCAAAAAGTTCAAAGTTGAAAAAGATGAATGCTTGAGAGGAACTTACTGCAGCTGCTTTCATCGCTTCCATCAACACAGTCCACAGTGCCATCACATTTTGCATATTGTTTTCTAATGCAGACATTATTCCTGCACTTAAATGTGTGGTTTGTGCAAGGAATACCTGAAATTGTTGTTGAGAGAAAAAAACCAAACAAACAAACAAGAAAACTATTGGTTCAGTTTAACATGGGAAGAGATGTCTGCACAGATAAAAGATTTGTACGTGTATTAATAGATAGGAGGGAAAACAGCAAAAAACCCCACTTGGACTGGGATGGCTTAAGTCAGCCTCTAATTAGAATCAACTATTCAGGTAGAACTGCAACACTACCAAGGTGTGCATCAAATTGGCCCAGTCTGAACTAAAGTTTCCTCCCATCTTTTCCCATAGCACTAATGAACGTGGATATAGTAGCAAAAATATAGATGTAGAGTGTTAGGCTAGAAAGAGGAAACATCCAGGATTCTGGAAAGAAGCTCTCCTTTATATTTCAGTATTAAATGTGAAATGAAAGACTGTAGTAAAAGTAATATTATTAACTGTATTCAGTAAAACTGCAAACCCTAGCCTTGGCATTTTCCTATTTCCCTG
>NW_020955960.1:0-238220 GCF_003031625.1 Empidonax traillii | reverse complement strand
AGCAAAAATATAGATGTAGAGTGTTAGGCTAGAAAGAGGAAACATCCAGGATTCTGGAAAGAAGCTCTCCTTTATATTTCAGTATTAAATGTGAAATGAAAGACTGTAGTAAAAGTAATATTATTAACTGTATTCAGTAAAACTGCAAACCCTAGCCTTGGCATTTTCCTATTTCCCTGTGGCTTGCAAGAAATGAGGTCACTCAAACCCAACATCTATTTTTCTTGTCAACACACAGGAGTATCCTGTAACCATTTACACAGACTGTCTAGTCAGACAGGTCAAAACCTTTTCTTCAAAAAAGTCACCTGCAGCACTTACCAATTGAGCTCCCTTTCATGTCACGGTGTTAATTTATTCTAAAAAGTCCAAGAAAGGTCTGATTCAAGACTTTCATGGGCCTACTGCTAAATTTATAGCTTCCATAGAATTTTAAACACATTAACCTTATAACCCTGAAAACTGCTCCAGAGAAGCTATCATTTTAATAGTTATTTTACAGATGGTAAAACAGATCCAGGAATTAATTTGCACAGCTTATGCTTTAAAGAGATAAAAGTAGGGATTCAAGCTTCAAATTCCTAGATCCCCGTCCTGCACTCTCTTAATTCTTCTGCCAGTATTTTGCTGAAACAGATATTCGTTTTAAAATCAATAAAGACTTGTTTCTAAGTATTTCAGAAAATTGAACAGAATTACACAGCCTGAGTGAAATTTGATAGTGCCTCTAAACTCCTTGAATGTAGCATCCAGAATTCAAGTCAGGGGAAGATGGATAACAGAAGAAAGAAAATAAAATATTTAAGAGAGCAGCCTTACTGTGGGTGCAGTTCTGCTCATCTTTTCCATTCTCACAATCATTTACTCCATTGCAGGCAACCAAATTATCCTGTATTGCGAAGCTGGAGTTACAGTTCCACTCAGGGACAACTTTAAAAACATAAGTCAGATCAGGTATAGAAGCATGCCTGTAAATGTTGACACAACCCTTCTGACTATGTCTGGGTACCACTTCATACCTTCACTGCCTGGTACAGGGATGGGTGTGAGTGCCACCTTATGTGTGCAGGAAATAAAGAGCAAATGACTTCAGTGACATCCTCAGTTCACACATTGCCCCGGGCAGAGTTGGACAAGTTCTAACCTGCTTTCATCATGGACGTTTAGTATCACTTTCATCTACTCCATTCACCCCCATTTGTCACTTCCCCCACAAAAATAACTCACCTCAAAATGGAACAGAACTTTACTAATAATTGCCTGCATTTATGACATGAGGAAAAACTAAAATATAGTCTATTACAGCTGGTTTTGCATATCCAAATTTCTCCCTGTGCTCTCCAGTGCCATATTTCTTCATTCTTTGTTTGGTCTTTTGCCAATTAACTATTACTTAAGCACTGGAGACGACTTATAGTCTGTACCTGGATGTACAAAGGAAGTTGAAAATATCTCTTTTTCTCTTAAAAAATTTCACCTTGTTTCAGCTACCATCTAAGACAAGATGATTCACTCATTTCCAGTCAAGATCTCTAATAAGGAAATACAAACCACAAAAAAGTTCATCGCTTTCATCAAAACAGTTGTTGATGCCATCACAGCGCTGCAGCTGCTGGATGCACAAGCCAGTAGAACACTTGAAATATCCAGGTGGACATGCTGGAGGTTAAAAAAAAAGAAAAAGAAAAAAACAACTTCAAAATTTTCCTTTCCCAAATATTGCCAGTTCATTTCATTTTACAGTCACTGAGCTATTCCAAGGAATGATACAGTTGGTCTACATTTAATAGACTGTATACATTACCAGCACTTAAAGTGAATTTAAATGTTGAAAACTGGGATTTGAAGAAGAGGAAAAAACATCCTTAAAATTCCAATTCAGTTGTTCCTGGAATATGTACCACAGGCTCACTAGGGCTGGACCAAATCAGCCAGCGTTTTATGACACAACGCAAGACTGCTTACAGTGCCATCTTCTTCTAAAGGACAATCTCACTTTCAACAACCAAAATTTGCAGCACTGCACAAGTTTGGAAAGTAACTTGCATGGAGCTGATGTATGAAGTACATAAATGCTTCCTCTAAAAAACAGTCACGAAATAAGCAGTGGATTATTTGGCACTCTCTCTTCATTACTTGGAGGCATTTGTAGTAACAGAAACAAACAAAATGTTGGGGATGACAATAAACAGGAGCAGCAGACTTCAATTGACTGCATCGTGGTCATAGCCACACAGGAAACTTTAAGGACTGTGCAGAAGGGAGCAGGTTGTACATGTAGGAAACCAGAGCATGCTGCACATGTCCACAAACCTTAGATGTACAGCCTTGATGAGCTATAAAAGGTTCTTTGTTTGCTAGTCATTTGAGATTAGAAAAGAAAATGAACTAAAACCCAACAGATAAGTTTCATAATAAAGTCCTAGCGAACCCCAAGAAGATGTTGCTTCACAGGTCTGAAATGCAAAGTGGGGTTGAAAAGATAAAATCCATCTTACGCTGGCTGATGTTGTAGCTGCCATACTCCACCAGAAGTGGTTTTTCAGAGACCTTCGAACTGCACTGAAGCTCGACATTGACAGCAGAACTCGTAACGTGGAAGACTGTTTGGTGATCAACATAGTAACCGCAGTACCTAAAAGTGTTCAGTGGAGTTCTAAGCGGCCTTCACATGAAAATTGCCTTACATACAATTTAAATGTCAACAACACTGAAATTCAGCTGTACAGTCAGATGCCATTCTTTAATTAAGAAGCAAAACCTGAAGCAGTACCCAAATTCCCTGAAATGCTGGTAATAATCCTTCATGACCACACACATGCAAGCACAATTTTTTGCCAAGAAGTCTAGAAGAAGAGAGATGTAATGACTAAATTTATCAAGACCAACATGGATGCTTTTGTCTCCATTTTTGATATCTGTTTTCAAAGGATTTTGATTTTTAAGAAGACTCAAGTAAGTTGGGTGGGAGGGTAAATGTCACTGCAGTGGGACAGCAAATTTAGCTTCTCTGATTCTAATGATTGCTCCTAAAGAGTAGTGCAGAAAGAGAATGGCATAAAATTGGTCCAACTTCACTAAAGGAAGAGGGGAACAGATTCAGGGAAATGAAAATTTCCTTTTCCTAGCCTTCCTCCACCACTAAAATTCTGGAAATTTACCTTTGAATGTCACGCCTTCAAATAACTCGTCTTAAAAATAATCCCTTGAGTGCACATCTACTTAAAGCTGCTGTTTTGGCAAAGAGGTTCCTTGGACTTCAGCCTAAGAGCCACCTGGTTCAGAGAAACCTAAATGTTCCCTGATGCCAGCAAACATTTAATTCATCCATTGCTAATGAATTTCTAATGTCCTTTCTCATCAAAGATGTTGCAACTAGAATTTAGATGCAGCTCTAGATGGGGGGGGGGGGCACAAAAAAACCTCCAAAACAAACAAAAAACCCGCCACAAAACCCCAAACAAACAAACCCAAGCAAATAAACCCACAAAATACTACCCCCCCCAAAAAAAAACCCCACCCAAAAAACAAACAACAACAACAACAAAAAACACAAACAAAAACCATCCAACCAACCAACCAAAAACCCACACCAAACAAGCAAAGCCTATTTAACAAGGAAAAGGTTGCTGGATCATTATTTAAAAATTGGAGACAGCTTTAAAACAGTGAACATTGACAGTACAGGTTGTTCTAGGAGCAGAAATAAGGACCTCTATTCAACAAACTGCCTCAAAAATACAGCACTTATGAGTAAAACTTCTGGCTTTCAGGTTTCTGCCAAAAAAAAAGTACTTATGAGTCTAAACAGATTTAAGAGCAGAAGCACCAGTACTGATTTGTAGCACACTTGGTACACACACTTGCTTGACAGCACTGCAAGGACACACATTGCCTCCAGAATGAACACAAATAACATGAAAATGGATTGTTGTATTGTTGAATGGACTAGTGGACTATTATACAGAGGTAAATATTTCCCTTGTGTATTTTGGCCACATCAGGCATTGCACCAGGACTACTCTTTATGTCAGTGAAGGCAGAGAAATTGGTCAGTGATCTCCATGTGAATAGGTGTTGTCTGTGTGTCCCGTGCATCCCAGTGAGGTGGGATTTCAAAAATGAAACATCCTCTTAGCAGATCTGGGAGATTCTGTTCCAGCAATGTAAAAAATAAAGGAAGAAAACAATATAAAAAATAGACTCCTCTTAGACATCCTGAATGCAGATGCAAAAAAACCCAGCTAATTTTACACCTTTCTACTATAGAAAAATTAATTGTAAAAAAACCCGACCCCCCCAAAAAACCAAACAAAAACCAAACAACAAAAAACCCAAGCCACAAAACAAACAAGTAAACAGAAAAACCAAAACCAAGTCAACAAAAAACCAGCCAAAACACCAAACCTAAGAGGGTTATGAGTTGAACAACAATCACAGAATATTCTGAGATGGAAGGGACCCACAAATATCACAAAGTCGAGTTCTTAAGTGAATGGTTGTTGTTAGCTCAGCTCTAACCAGCTGGGCTAATCTCAGACTGAAGACTTCCTACCACAGGAAGTCTAATTTTCACTCATTTTAACGTCCATCACCAGTGCTCCCAACCTAAACCAGCTTGTCAAAGCACATGTCAAAATGCCACCTAACCATGTGATTCCTCTCAGTTAGCCCAGAGACATTTTCTGCATTTCTCCTTCTGTCAATCAGTTTGAAACCTTCCCTCCAACAAACCTTAGCACCAGTTTAAAAATAGTTGCAGTCTGCACTGACCATTTGTCAGCCACATAAAACAACCTCATCTCACCAGAAGCAGAGGATATCTCTGCTAAAACACGTATACTGAGGGAGCCATCTCCTATGCACAGTGAGAAATGCCATATGGGATTTGTAAGACAAAGCTACTGATCCTCAGGAGCCTTCTGCTGGAGTTTCACCAGTCATATCTCCGTATCCAAGGCAAGTGGAGTTTGCAAGGCACTGTCTGTAACTCTCTGCCATTGATACAGGGAGAAACTAATTAGGGGAATCTGTCCCATATCTTGAAGGAGGGAGCGGGGTACTTTTTTCAGGGGATGAGCAGATACATGCATCCTATAGCAAAAACAATGGGATGTCGGACCAACAGGATTAAGAAAAGTAAAGCACTGTCAACACTGTGTTCACATAAACCTCTAATACTTTGCTTACAGAGACCCAATGATACTTCTACCCCTGAGAATTTTAGCAAAAGCAGTTCATCAGTTGTAACTGCTTTGACTTGGCAGTGGAACATTTGTAATGGCCACTGGAAGAAAAATGAGGTAGAACTGCGTGGTTGTGTTCAGTGTCTCTGGGCTGTCCCTGAAGGTCTGAAGGAACCTTATCTGCACCATCTTCTTGATGGCAGCCTTTACTAACTTCAGTATCCTGATGCTTCTTGACCTTTTTTATCTCAGGTAACAGAATAAGCATCCTATAAACTGCAATTGCAGGAAGCTGAAAGCTGGGGTCCCTCTGACCCCCATTTCATTAACCATTAAAATGTGGAAAAAAGACAATAAAGTATCACAACGTTTCATGCTTTAAATCATATTATTGTTCCTTGAGAAGTAAACACAGAACAGGAAATCAGAAGTTCAAAAGCCTTATTTTCAGTGAAAAAGACACTTTCAAAGGAAAGCTGGTCTTGGTCTATATATATATATATATATATATCATCAGCAACTTACAACAGGAATGAGGAACGTGTTCTTGTGCAGTACTTCAAAAGTAACACCGAGTGAACTTCTAAGTGTAATACTCTGACATTTCATCCTGTGGAATGCGTAACTGGCAGGCTTATTGAAAAACTTCTCTTTCAGATAGAGAATCCTTACAATATCAACTCACTGTCATTTTTTCATCCAGCTTCTGCCTTTATTTGATAACTCAGCTCTCCCAAGTGTCCCAAATGCTTACAGTTCTGTCATAAAAAGAACACCACAAAGCCCCAGAAGCACACCAAATGTGTTGTGTTTTGTCTGGTGTTTTTGTTTGCCCATCTAGTCCAGCAACCAATTTCCATAAAGGCACAATCTTAGGAGCTTCAGATTAAATGCAATTACAACATAGTATCAAAGAATAGAGAAAGTTTTTCTTGTCTTTGTAGTTCTTTCAGTTACACTCAGAGGCCTAATTGACTTTTCTGAGTTCCAGTAATGAGTTCAGAAACTCAGTTTCCAGAATAATCTTACTGAGGTTTCCATTTGAACAAAGTTAAAAAAAAAGAAATCCCATGTTCTAAATCTAACCTTGTCTCATGATCCATTCTTTGAAAGATGACCTAAAAATAAAGGAAAGAATGGGTGGACACTATGCTGGGAAGGAAGTGGTATCTTATTAAAAAAATAGCAGCAATATTTTCATTCAAAAACCACTTCAGAAATATAGTGGTACCTCGGAAGGCACTGTGCAGTTTCTCTTTCAAGAGCCAGTGACTGGAATGAGGAAGCAGTTACTCTTCTATTCCCAATCATCTCATTGCAACAGCTTTCACCAAGAAGTGAATTAGATTCACTGTCCTCTTAAGCAATCATAGAATTAAGTTACACTTAAAAGATCTGTAGCAGACCTAGTTCAGTGGTCCCAGAATTACTTTAGGCTTCACAGGACATCCATCTTCACCCAATTCTTTCAGTTTCTCTCTCTCCAGAGAGTACCAAAGGCTCTTGTTTTCATGTTTCTGGTGCTTTTCAATAGAAATATATATAAAATAATATATATATATAAACAAATATCTATAAAATAAAGATTCTGTTACGTCAGCAGCTAAAATGAAAGAATGCTAGGACAACCCAGTGAGTTATGTCTATCTTTTTTTTTGTGGAAACTGAGTGAGCTGCAGTATTAACAGGAAGGTTTACTTCTGCATGGATTATTAAAGTAACAGCACCAACATACTTACATCTGTTCGTTAATTTTCCACCACCCTCGCTCACAGCCTTTAATATTCTTCTCACTGATGGTATAGTTATGAAACTTCAGAGCTATACCAAGGCTCTTCTGTGGAGTCTGCAGTGGACAAGAAAGACGTGAAAGCAGTCTTTTTCCTTTTGTGGACATAAAACACAGAAGTTTATAAACTTATCTCAGCAATCACAGAGCTTGGCAATGCCACACTCCGGGAGCTCTGAGCCAGCTCAGCAGCCAGCACCTGAGACACATGCCAGCTATTCAGTCTTGAGTAAGAGCAAAGGTTGGCACAGCCCCGCCACAGCTGCAGGCTTTCTCCCCCCATAGCCAATAGGCTTTTCATCTTCAGAAAGCCACCGGCCAAAGAAAGCAGCGTTTGTATCAAGACCAAAACACTCAAACACATCCAAATTTACTTGTGCAGGGACACAGAGACCCAGTGGACTTTAAGAGCTAAGATACTGCACAGAATAACTGTGTCATGTTACCTCTACCACAGTACTGTAAGTCTTCTTCTAGTATCTGCTCAGCCAAGCGTTCTGTAGTACTTTACAAAACATTTTTAAGGCCAGCAATATTATGAGTGTTCATAATTAGTTGAAAGTTCCTTTATTACAAGGAACAGGACCCTTTTGCAAGACAAGGCAGTGTTCATTTAAAAACAAGGGCTGGTTCAGGACGAAAATCCAGAAATGAAATTTTTTCTCCTTCTCTCTTACAGAAATCGTAATTTGGCAAATGAGAGAAATTTCATTGTTGAATGACTGGGAAATTAAACTAGTTTGAGCAATTAATCTTGCAAGTTGCCCATGTCAAGTGTCTAGAAACCTTTCCCTCAGAAGTCCAAGGTGAACTGAAGACATAAAATTTAGCAAAAAACAAAACAAAACAACAAAACCCAATAAAAACCAAAATGAAACAAACAAACAGAAAAACCCACAACAAAAACCCAAACCAAACTAAACCAAAAAACAAAACAAAACAAAAAATCACACCTTATCATTCTAGAAAAAAAGGAGGTTATAGGTCATGGCTAGCTGGTCTTGATTTACATTGTTGTGATTCAATATGGGCAACCACTAGCTTTACAAGTCACGAGTAACATAAGCAGAAAGATGGAAAACAGTGGACATCATCATATCCATTGCCATATCCCTTAGAGAAGAAAACACCGAAGGGCAAGCCCTAATTTTATCAGCACTAACAGAGAAATACTTATGACAGAGAAGGCATGACATGGAAATTTCAGCAATTTGCTTTCAGGAAAGTACCTGAAAAGACAGAAAAAAGGACACCAAGTTAGAAAAAGTCTGTGGGACTGTGCTGATAGGACAGACTATCCTGAAGACAAATTAAACATATTAGACATATGAGGAAATATCAGAGAAGTGGCAGTAATAAGTAGATTAATCTTTTGTACATAAGTTTCATCCAAATTTCTGAGGGTGGGAAGAGGAGAGTTAAAAACAGTCAAGTCTTATATTCCCTGACGTGAAGTAATTCTGCAGGCTAAACATCAAAACTTATCACAGCTCTTCACCTTTGTAATTGGACAGCTTAGGAACTATGTTCTTTCCCTTAAGAATAAGTGCACAGAAAATTAAAAAAGAAAAAATTATATAAACAGCTGAGCACAGCCAGCTATTCAGCTATGCCATTTCTATAAACTGCTGCACCTGTAAGGATGCAGGTTACTGTCTACTCAATTGGTTCTGCTTTACTTAACCTTCGTGTGCCCAAAATACACAACAGTGCCTGAGAGACAGAGATTCGTGTTACCTGAAAGTTCCATGCACAAAGACATTTGGGAGGATAATAGCTTGGGTAATAGGGACTTGTGATGATCCCTTCGTAGCCAATTTTCTCTTTTGTCACTATTGCTTTTCCACACCCTAGGGAAAAAAAAAAAAAAAAAGGCAAAATTTACTTTCAGTAAAGCTATTCAGTGGGCTAAAGCATCCAAATTTATCAGAAGTCTTTCACTGCAAAGCAGAGCAGGTTAGGTTTTATAGGTTTTTATATTTTTCTGGGTTCGACTTGTAAAAAGAGACCCTTCCCATTGATGCACACAGAAGACAAGGAATTTAAAAATCCAAGGATGCTTGCTGGGCTCTGCAAGACCAGGAGAAAACATTGTGAAGTTTTATATTGGTTATTTCACTGAAGGCAGTTCTGCAAACAAGCATATCAATACGTCCACACTGCAGTAGTACACAAGGATCTTTAGTCTTAAAATGCAGCCAGTTAGAAGAGAAATGGACAATATTATAAACTGATCAGCCTCCTGAAGTCAAAATTTTCTTTTTATGGATTTACAGAATTCATTAAAAACAAAGCAAACAGACAGAAACCAACAAAGAAAACCCAGATCTGAATTTAAACAAACAAACCCCAAACAAATAAACAAGAAACCCAACGTAGCCAGCCCTGAATTTGAAGTTACTTAAGATGGAGATTTTATCACACACTTTTATGATGGTGTGGAAAGTATGCACCTTTTTGAGCAGCTTGAATTTCTTTGCATTGGATTGTGTTAGATTTTTCTCCTTGTGCTACTAGTGTGATACTCCTTGTACAGTTTGTAATTGTGATCTAACCACTTCTTAAAGATTAAAGTAATAAAAAGCAAGTGACAGACTTGAGGAGTCAGGGACCGATAGCAAATGCAGACAAAGCTAATGAAATTTTATTTTTTTGAGAGCAGGTTTTAGTGCTGAACTCTCTCTCCACCTTTAACGCGATCCTGGAGACCCAAGGCAGGAGAGGATCCAGTGCTACACCTGAAATAACAGCTCCATCTGCTGGAACATTGCGGTGCTTGCCAGCTGAATTCAGGGCTGATTTCAGCCTTTTACCTTCATATTTCACTGCACAGCTAGTCTGCTCAGATTACATTACTAAAGAGGAAAGGAGATGCTCAGTAACGCAGCGGAGATGCAGAAGCAAGACACACATTTATGAAAAAAAGGATATGAAATATAGGGGTCATTCATGTGTTGTCAGAAACATGACAGCCTCTTCAGGATTTTAGACAGAAACAACACACTAAAAGCTTTTCCAAACACAGAACAAACCTACTTTCTTGTGTAATGACCTCAAAATAGCCATGGAATTCCTTATGCTCCTTTACTTGTGCTGCTTTGAACATTACCAGCATGAGATTATTTGTGGACACAAGTGACACCAACGAATCAGCTGGTTCACAAGCTCTGAGGGGGAAGAAAGAAGAGTACATACATAAGAAATCAGCTAAAAAGTAAAAAGCCTAACACATTATTCTCATTCTATGCAAGGGTTTTCAGCTAGTTCAGATCTTACCTATTTAAAGTCTAGTAAAAATCTCCATGCTCTTTAATGCAAAATACCTGTTACAAGGCCAGTTAGAAACCTAATGTTGAAAATCACTTCTTATAAAAAGAGAAATTGTAAATATGAAACTATTATGGAATGGTTTGCTCTAGGAGATAATGACTTTCAGCCTTCACTCCAAGTAAAAATGAATGAAGCCAATATTAAAGAAAGGGTGGTAGAAAGAGAAAGCTTATTTAATTAGACCAACAGATTTATCCACTTTTTGGGGAGTGGGAAAGACAAGAAAGTTATTCTTCAAGTCAGAAAATAAGAACCTGAGCCAATCAACTAGTCTCATTAAAAAAGTTACTTTCCATATGCATTACCTAGCAGACATCTTCACTCCCCTACAGATACTAACATGAAAGTGAACACCATCTGCTGGATCATAGAAAAGTCAATTGGTGAGAGAGATTAGCAGAGGACAGCTCTCAAAGAGAACTGAAATGCCAATGCTCTGTTTTTGAGGCTTATACTCAGATTGACAGGCCAGAGAAAAAGATTTCAGGGGTGAACATGCTGAACTCTTCATCTACTTCATGGAAATGCTATCTCCTCCTTTAGGAGTGACAGAGCCCTGTGGAATTAGTTGTCAGGAATTTCAAATAAAAAGTCCCTAAACAAGCATATTGGATCATTAAAGAGACAGAAAGAAAACAAAAGAAGTAATAGTCTACATCCCTCAACCCATCACAGCTTTAACTCTCGATTTTAAAAACCCTCTAAACAAATAAAGCAGATTAAAAAAAACCACTGACTAGTGCCAGTAAGTAAAAAATCATGAGACTGAGTTTTAGAACTTCAGTCTTCATATGAAGAACACTAATCATCTAAAAGAAGAGTTTGTTTAAGGGAGGAAATTTTGACATTCACTTTCAGTTAATGTCTGTTTCCTGATAAGAAACAGAAAATTCCACCCAGTAATGTGTGACTTTCATAATTCTGTAGCTGCACTCTAGCTGAAGAATAAAGAAAAATTTGAACATTTTACCATTTCTTTATTTTACCATTCTTACCAATGTCATGTTTTCCACTTTTGTAAGAAACTTAAAATTACCAGGTGTTGTGTGAGTAATATGCAAATACCAGAATAATTGTAACAAAACAAAAGCTACCAAAAATGAAGATGACAAGTCTTAGGGAAAAAAAAAAAATTGTCAAGGAATTCTCAATGATATTTTATACTCACCGGTACAGTATTTTATCTTTGATTGGCATCAGAGAGTCATAAATGGTTAGTGAGTCAGTGATGCAGTTATCTGCTTCAATCTGGAGGGATACTATTGAAAGGCGAATAAGATGGCCCACAGATGCAATAAGCTTAAAATAGCAGATTGTTCCCTCCGAGGCAGCCCGCATACCCAGGGGAAAGTGCTCATGTAGACGGTCACCATACAGATCATACATACAATTTGTTCCTGTGAAAACGTCACATTTTCAACACTGGACACACTCACTCCAAAATGCTTAAATCCACGTGTCATTAAAAAAAAAAAAAAATATATATATATATATATGTAAAATCCTGAAATGTGTTAAACTAAAGCAACATGTGAAAGCATATCTAACCCAGAAAACAATTTAATAACGGGATCATAGGGTGGTTTGTGTTATAAGAGATCATCTAGTTCCTGCCATGGAGGGGGGACACTTTCCACTCCTCAATCTTGTTGCTCCAAGCGCCTTCCAACCTGGTCTTGGACACTTCCAGGAATGGGACATCTACAGCTTCTCTGGACAACCTGAGCCAGTGCCTTACTACCCCTACACTAATGGATTTCTTCTTACCCTAAAACCAAACCTATCCTTTTCCAGCTCAAAGCCATTCCCCCTTGTCCTTGTAGAGTCCCTCTCTTGCTTTCTCTGCCACTCACTGTTTCCATCTTAGTTATAAAAGTCTGTGGTCAAGGAAAAGTCTATTCATAAAAGTGCAGAACGTGGCCAACAATGCTGTAATTCAGTCCACGCAGTGTATTTGTACTAAAGCAATGCCATTTTGTACAGTTTGCAGTTAACAAAGTTCTGCAGAGTCTCTACAGGATAAATTACTTAAATAATTATTTGCTGGGAAATGCTCATCTACTTTCAAGGTGCATGAATCAACTGCTTGCCCCTACAGACCTTAGGAGATTTATAATCAATAAAATAAAAACAAAATAAAAATGCAGATACATGACTGTATTACTCCTGCTTTTTTATTGTTCAAATGTCAGGGTTTTCAATGTTTTATCATGACTTGAGCTGTAATTGCTGCCAACAAAGTCAGATTGACCAATTCCTTCAGTTTGGAAGGACTGCTAAGACCTTCATGTTCATCGTCCTGCTCAAAGCAGGGTCAGAATTAATTCAGACCAGGATTTTGTCCTGTCAAGTCTTGAGAACACTTGCAGCATTAGAAATCACTGTTGGAAATGGAAGTGCTTAGAAATACTAATTAGGAAACCTAGCCTATATATTAAAAAAAG
This sequence comes from Empidonax traillii, assembly GCF_003031625.1. NCBI lineage: Eukaryota > Metazoa > Chordata > Aves > Passeriformes > Tyrannidae > Empidonax > Empidonax traillii. The sequence goes on along the minus strand of NW_020955960.1, from coordinate 225,471 downwards.
AAGGTAAAAAGTTGTGTTATCGTTTGGATAAGGATAACCAGGAAACTGTGCTACTTGTATCCAATTTTCCAACTGAGTTGAAATAGCTGTAACTTCCGAGTCAAGTACATTGAGCTATTTTTTTCAATTCAGTATTGCAGACCCCAGTCAGAAAAAATCTTAGGGATTTTTTTTTTGTTTTGGATGATGCAAATTAGGGAAAATAAGATTGAAAGTAAATATTTGCATTAATTTCTGCCTATTAGGCAGAAATAGTTACTATCACGGAATAACAATTAGAGCACTGTGAATGTTTCCTACCACTTGTTGACTCAAATTAAATGTTGGCCTTTTAACCAGCAAGTAATCAAGACAGGAAGTGGTAGGCTTTGTTTGACTTCCACTTCTGATTTAAAATCTTGAAACTAATGCTATGAATGTTGATGAACAATCTCTAAGGGTCACATACCGTTCAACTGAATTACAGTTATAACTATTTAAAGCCTTGCTTGGGCTGTTGTTCTTCCTTATTCCTTGCTCTTATAAAAAGAATGTTGTTGGGAAGAGATAATAGTTATTTGTGGTTATTTAGTCACCCTTAACAAAGCCAGCTTTGATCACAATCTCTAGAATTATGTGACTACTATTATTTCTATTATGTAAGTAACGATGAGCTCACTGCTGGTATGGAGCAGGGTGAAGAGATTTCAGAGCTAGCTCTAGAACTACAAGTAGTGCAGTGTTTCAAAAGAAAGCTGGATAAAGTGTTTACCCAAGCAAACCCTGCATAGCAAGATGTCATGGCAATGCAAGTCACTTGCATCAGCTGAATCTCTGCAAGGCTCTCGTCCAACAAGATTCTTCAATAAATTTACCCTCCAATGCTGAGCCTGAACCAATGACTAGGTGTATCTTCATACCAAAAGTAACTCTATTGCTCTCAAAATACAATCAGGCAATGCACATTCCTTGTGTGCTGCTGTGTGATCACCTTCACTGCTGCACCACATTCTATAGTCCTAAGCAGACATAGTCAAATGACCACAGAAAATGAAATTGCACAAATGTAAAACTTTCTCTACTGTTCTAATCCATGCTGTTGTTCCCCAGTAACTTCACTGCATACCAGCTCTATGCTTCCCATAGATACCAGTTGACACCTGTGGCTGGTGTCAGGCAAGTCCCTGAAAGATGACTAGAATCTGGCAGGACATCCTTCTCCCTTAGTGTGAAAGACACCACAGAGGTCCTAAAAAAGCCTTAGCATCCCTACTTTTGTTAAACTCTTCCTCTTAATGTCTTCTGTCTTAGGAACTGCACTTTGGAGTAAGTTGAAACACAGGCTTTGAATGTACCAATTCCTCTGCCCTGGAACACTGAACTGGGAAATGAAATCACTATGCAAGTAAACACCAATATGCAAAATTCTTTTATATAAATAAAATGCATGTCATGAGATGTGATAAGCATCAATATTGCTATGCTTTGCAGTTTAAGCCAGGAAAGGTTTTGAACAAGAGAAGGTTGTCATAAATTTGACCTGACTTTTGAGAAATCATGGGCTGAATGCAATCAAAACATTGCAAACCACAGCCCAGCGTGTGTGACCCAAAGTCCCCCTGTGGACCACAGAACTAGGAGACCTTGACTTGGCTGCACTGGCAAAAGTAGCTACTGAATTCCAAAAAAGTATGCAAGCTAAAACATTGCAACATACCAGAAGTGGTGGAAATCACAGATAGAAGCGAAAAAAATTAATGTCTCAAAAGAGAAAAATACAATCACAGAAAGGTATAAAGGCTTTAAAAAAAAAAAAAAGAAACAGTGCAACTTCTCATGATGAAGAGACAGTCTGTGTCAAAGAGCAAGGGAGGCCAACACACTGAGCTGCTTGACAGCTGCTGGCCCAACAGAAACTTAGCAGATGTCTGCATCAAAGATGATCAGCATACTAGGGCTTAGCCTAGTAGCATGTTTTCTAGGTACCAACTCCACATAACACTGAAGGTAGATGTGCTGTGCTTTTGTACTGCTTGTAAAGTTTCTGCACACGGGCAAAGAACCCCACTGGGAGGTTTATAATATTAAACCAAGCAGGTATTCAAATTATGTCTCCCACAACCCTTGCAAAACTCAACTGCTCAAACTAATTACTGTTGGGAAATTAATTCTAAAGAAAAACTCATCATTAACCTTGGAGGAAAGGGAATTAAGGAGGATAAAGTGTGGACAAAAGCATTAGCATTGTTCAGCATATTAAATTAATTACTGTCCACTTTAGAAAAGGCTAATCCTTTGTTACACACAGTGAATAGCTAACAATTGACTGAGTTTATTTCCTACCATACCCCCAGGTACATCTGAAAAATTTACCAGGCAGATAAGGGTAGACAGCTACTATATTTGTTGTGTGTAATACTCTTGGTCATTTTTATACCAAGTATAAAGGGACTTAAATACCAAGGCTGAATTTGACCCTCTTAAATTAACACTGAACAGTGTGTCTTTAAGTCTAAGTCATGAACTACAACATTTTTTCTCCACCTCTCCATTGCCAGGAAGCTGCCAAAATGGTGAATTACCTGTTCCTGTTGTCGACCAATAATCTGACCGAAGACCTGCTGCATAGAAAAAGAGTTGTGTGAGTCTTCTTGCTTGCCTGAAATTCTGAATTCAGGGTTTAATTCAATCACATTTCAGTCCTAACACTAAATACACATGACAAACCAGATATCTCAGTTGGAGGGGGGGGGGGAAGGCTACCCTTTATTTCTGCAAGTAGCTTTGAAGGTATCATATCCCCAGACATATCAGCACTTGAGGCAAGAAGAGACTGCATGTCAATTAAGCAGTCATGTTTAATTAAAGGACTAAGAGGGAGGTACCCAGGGGGTCATTTCCTCACCCTTGGCCACAAAGTCTTTGTCAGCTTTCAGATGGACAGAGTTGTTCCATCCTACGGTCATAGAACTGAAAATCATAAACCATTTTGTAGCTAAGTACATTAAACAGATACTTGAATTTCACACTGTTAATTTGTTCCCCAGACTGAAATGCCACAAGAGTTGTTTAACAAATGGGCAGGTTTTTAATCTGTTTTTTAGTTTTTAATGAACAGGTGACAAGAGTCTCATCTGTAGTGTAGGGACTAAAGTTTGATCCATGTGGAAACCTTAACCCTTCGTGTTTTTATACCTTAAAAGTCACAGAGTCAGCTGCCTACAAGGTGTCAGTCTTAGCTCCTGACTATGAACATAAGCACTCCAAGTATAGGAAGTTTTACAATCACTTTTTTACAAGGATACATTTTGACCTCAAATCTTGGGGTTTATTTTCCTTCTCACTTTTTTTTTTTTTTTTTAATAAATTTAGTGTTAGAAGCTAAAAACGTAGGATAAAGATCTTAGTTTATTTACACAATTTGCTACTCCAAGGTAAAAATGTTTGCTTAATGAAGTGTTTCCTCTAGGATTTGGGTATGTGCTAATACCAACCACTTAGAACAATAGAATCCATGTCCACTGCAAGGCCCTGAAGGCTTCCCACGGAAGTCCGGTTAATGATACTCGTCTGAATGGAATCCTTTAAAATAGCAGCCACACAATCCTCACACAGCACTTGGCCCTTTGCCTGTGGTACCACAAACACGATCCAGAAATGAATCAGAAGGCCTCCATTGTTGTTGTTACTGAAAGAAAGAGGTCCTACAGATTAGCATTGTGCTGAAAGTTCTCTGAAGACTAGACTTTTAGTCCGAGCTTCTCAAGTACAAATTTAGAAGTGTACAGCTCATTTCCATCTTTCCTAGTTACATTAACACATTGAATGTATATTTTCCTCTTGAAGGGGGAGGTAGAAAGAAGCCCAAAACACATTCTTCATATCCAGCTGGGAATCCTCAGTATGTTGATTTCCTGAGGTCTCCTGACTTTTGAGATCTATGGAAATTATATTATCTACTTGAATTAGAGCAGAATTATCTCCTAAAAATCAAACCAGAAATAGTAGAATTATCATTTCCAGAAATGCAGAACTCTGCATTGGTGTGAATTTCACCCTGTACTGTATGGTAAGAGTCTATATATATATATAAGCATATATATATATATTATATAACTGTGTCTTATAAATAGGTATGTAAGAAACAGTTTCTAGACTATTTAGGTAACACATTAGAAACCATGTATGGTCACCCAAATATTTACCTTCTGGTGGGGAGAAAAATCATTAAAGCAAATGTACCCTAGAAACTCCTCTACCTGAATCAAAATTGTATTTGATTCAAGAGGATGGGAATAACTAAACTTCTAATATTAATTGCAAATATAATATAAGAGTAAGGGTACTTTATTGCACTATAGATATTTTCCCCTTCTGTCTGTAGACAATAGTTTTATATAAATAAATTATCAATATATTACTTACAAAATATGTGCGACTTGGCCAATAACACAGAGTTGTACTCGAACATCATGTTTAAGTGGTTAAAATTCTGTGTGACCTATTGGCCAAAGTATCACCAATCCTCTTTAAAGTCATTATTTTTGTTCATCTTAGATTGTACTCCAGGCGGACAAGGAACTGCTTATACGACTTCAGTTCGTCCTTACTTTTGTTAAGTGAATTAGTATAGGTCATCAAAGTATTTTGCTATCAGTACAAGTACATGGCAAAGACACTATATCATAACCACCAAAAATAGGCTTCTCTTAGGGGTTTATTACATTATACACTACCCAGCAGAAAGGCAATTACATTAACTGCAGTTTTACCTGACTTCTGAAACAGTGGACTGCTTATAAAATTTGGAGAAAGAAGAGGTTGTGTAGACCAAGTTCATCTGAAAGAGAAAATAAAAAGGTTTAGCATTTCTGAAAGTCATTCCTACCTAGAACTGGTATATTTCTGGCCTTTCCTAAGAGCATCCTATTTTCTACCAAGACTATGCAGCATGCAAATGTTCCCAGACATACATTCAGCCAAGCCAGGCAGAGCAGAAGACCAGCTCTTCGTAGCAAGTCCAGTGTTCCCAGGAAACAGCAGATCTTCTGCCCACGGCCAGCTGAAGTGTACAGCAACGTTTTTTCCAAACAGATGAGTTTTGAAACAGGTGCACATTCTTTGCTCAGCAAATCCCAAACAGAGAGGGGCTTCCCCATGCTGATGCTGAAACTTAGGGCCAAACTTCAAGAAGTGTGCACCTGCCTATAACATTTTTTGTGTTGCTACTAAAGTGCAATGAACAGCACATTTTAGTCAATATTTAGTCAATATTTAGTCAACGAAGCTCAGTTTCAGCTTTGCAAAATCCGTTGGTGAGTATGGGCAAAATTTACACATAAAAAATAGATTTCAAGTTACATTCAAACAGAAGGCGGTGACACTGGTAGCTCAACACCTTCTTTCTGACACCTCTGTGTGACAGGGGCAGGATGCACTGGGACAAGAACAAGACACAGGGCTTACATCAGATTAGAGCTGCTCCATGGAGTGCAGGGAAAGGATGTCCCCTGAACTGGCTACCTGCTACCCCTCCTGAAAGCACTTCAGTCACTAATATGCAGGACTGGGAAACCTAAACAGTCAGCTTTCAAGCCTTTTGAGAACCAGCTAGGGGGAGGGAGGACAAACAGAGCTGGAAAACGAGAACATGAGTTGATATTCTGACAGAAACTTAGCAATTATTAAAAAAATTTCTTGGTTGTATCTGACATTTTTTTGTTATTTGTTTAGCAGTTTTCATACCATTGTTTGAATCCTTATGTGGACAGGGCTGCATTTCCTGCTGCATTAATGTATTTTTGATCTCTACACCAAATGTCTTCAAAGTCACATTCCCCTTTAACTAAGATTCCCATCCCTTTCTTCCCCACCGTGGAGCAGCTTTAACTGCCTACCAACAGAGTGCTATTTCTGCATTAACTGATGCAAGGCGTTTGGGAAGAATAAGGGCTTTTAGAATACGTAGCATCAGAAGGAAATGTAACTGTAAATACGTTTGAGAGCTCTGGGGTAATTATAGATGCTTTAAGGCAGAAGACTGGCAGAAGATACCAATTTAAATGCAAAAGATTTCAGCGGTTCAACGTCTCTAAAGTGGCAATTAAGTTTTGAAAGACTTTTGCAGAGTTCTATTCATAGATCCCGATTCATGGGGGGAAATACATAAAATTTTTAGTAAAATGTAGTAGTCAAATAGATTGATTCAAAACTCAGTTTGTGATTAACAAGCTGAAAGCAGTCAGTTCCTTCATACCTCCAGATAACCACTCTTTGTACACAATCCTCTGAGGGGGAAAAGGTGGGAAGGAGAACACCACAACAGACTCGGTGGCACCTGAATGTCCCACCTTTTGTTCACAGCTCTAATCTTTACTAGCCAAGCAACACACTCATCTTACCACATGTTGCACAGTCTGTGCCATGGAGAGGAATTCCTTTGACTCCTTCTGCCTATATTCTGGGAGAAACTCTATGTTGGCAACACGAAACAGTCCAACAAAATACAGTGCATCTTTGTTTTCTGCCTGAACTGCAAGAAACAAAGAAGATAACCTATTTTTTCCCCCCGAATAAAAATGAGGTGTGTTTTTTTTATTAAACTTCTAACCCAAATTAATCTATTTGGCCTTACAGTGGAAACAGCTACCAAAAGAACACTGTACTTTTTATAGCCAAACTGTTATAAATGTGTACCAAAATATGCTTAATTGAGCACCTGTTCCCTCCACACAAGTTAAGATACCACCATACAAATGAGCCAGCATAATGAAGGAGGTATCAACATCCAAATTCTGGAGCATCTCTGAGGAATCTGAGGCAGTATTAGCATAAGGAGTCTAAAGAGGAAAATATAGCTTTTAATGTCCAATTAGATACCTGTGTTTTTTACTCCCCTTTTATTTCTTTAATTCTATTTTGCATGAAAGATAAAGGACCTGGACTTCATAATGCCAAGAAACACAGTGAAGGGCAAAATTTCTGAGCAATCAATCTCACAGAAACTGTCAGGTCTGCACAATCAACGTGCACATAAAAATGTTTTGCATAACACTTCAAAAAAAAAGTCACACTCCCTAAAGCCACCAGCTATGCCTGCTCTTATAAGTACTTAAGTCTTTAACAAAGACACACAAGAAGCATTATGTTTGTTTTTTTTTTAGAAACAGCCTTTAGGACAAGTGAGATCCTAAAGTCAGCTGAAAGTACTGTTGAGGATAGGGATGTATGAAATCAGCTTGAGCTTTCATCAACTCACCAATGAAGAGCCACAGTAATGTCCAGGTTACAACGCCTAAAATGAATAGAATGAGGGTAAAGAGAATTATTTTGTTTTGAAAATTCCACAGCAACTTATCTTTTTTCTTCAATTTGGCATGTTTTTTCCTTGCCAGAATCCTCTTTGCCAACTTATCTTCTGCAGATACCATTTGGACTGAAATGTTGGCTACCTAAAATAAGGTGAAAGACAACAAAAAAATGTGGAACATTTCTAACAGCAACTGATGGACCAACAACTAGAAAAGATCACCACATACATCTGTCTGCTACTGTATGTACACAACTATAATTAACTTAGCAGCAGTTTAAAACTCCACTCAGAAAGTAAGGGCCTTCCTTCGAGACACTTGTGTTTCACTCCTGAGTTGACATCATTGTGGGATGTCAAGTTTATTATAGCGGTTACAAAACCCTTGTGTTGATGGAGCTTGTCACACAGGAGATGACAAGCATAACTACTAGCCATTTTTAAAAGTAGCATTGTAGGTTATTTCAAAGTGTTTGTTTCCTTTTGCCCAACAGTAGAAGGCCCACAGTTGTGTCCAGTTTTTGGCCTGTGAGTATAAAATAATCCAGGGTGATTCCAGGAGAAGGTCACCAAGCAGTAAGGGGCTGGAGGGACGTACAGCAAAAGGTTGGGAGCCTGGGGTCGTTCAGTCAGAGACAAGGAGGCAAAGACAGTGTGAGTAAATCTAATTATAGATTTCCCTATCTAAAGTGGGTTACGGAAAAGACAGAGACACACTTTTCTCACTGATGCACAGTGAAGAGACAGCCACAACGGTCACATGCAGCAGCAGGGGAAATTCCAGCTAGAATGGAGGAGGGGGAAGAATGTATTTCATCATGAGGGCCATGCGTGTGAGCCATGCCCAGAATGCTCAGGGAACCTCCATCCCTAGAGGCATTTGAAACTTAGTGGATTAACGTCCCAAGAAATCTGTTGGCTTTGATGTTTTTTAAAAAAAATTTACAAACATTCAGAAATTCCCATCAACATAAATTTTTCTAATATTTCTCTGATATTATACACTAGTAACGCTTTCAAGAAAAGAGTTCTGTGTATCCTTACAGAGGGAGCATAAGAAACATCACCAGAAATGTCCTAGTTATCCCCTAGTCACATACAGCAGATAGCAGTCTTTGACCTCAGAATGGAGGATGTTCGAAGACAGTTTGTCAATAAGTAATAACAAGTAGAACAAAAAGACCCAGTAATACCCTTTACAATTTCCTCAAGCAAAACCTGAGAACATAGAACTGGAAGATTTCAGATTCGTGTCTTCTTTCTAGCTAATCAACTGCACCTGTTTTGTGTGTTCTCCACTCTATTTACCCATCTTCTGTAATTTTTAAAAACTTCATCAGGTACACGTCTCTTTAAGAATGAAAATCAAACTGCCTGTTTGTTTGAAGCTCCTCACTGTCAGGCAAAGTTCCTGTAAACACTCAGGTGTCCAATAGGACAGCTCGGGGCAGCTCAATGAGTGCTCCGTTTTGACATCTGAGCTTCGGGCCACTTGGATCAAGATTCCCCCAGTAATATTTTGTATCTAAGTTTTCCCATTTCACTCCTTTTTGCAGCTATACACCTAACCAGTCAAGATTTCTTCTCAAAAATTAGGTTCTGTCAAGGACCATTGAAAACTGTGCTAGACTGACATAACTGGACTATAAGTATGAACTTGAAACAACAATTTCATTGCCGTTACTCCAATTCTAACTTTATTTTTTTAAAAAAAAAAATGCCCTTCATGTGTCAAGGTCTGCATGGCAAAGTTGTCTGTTACACAGGATTCATAGGACTACTGAGTGCTGTGTGCTACATCATCAATATTTCCCTAGGTAATGTTAGTCTACCACAGACATCTTACAGAAAGGAAAACCAAGGCAAAGCTAAGCTGCTCCCTTCCCTCAGTACGGGCCATAATTCTCAATTCAGCTTTCCTCTCTATGGCGACTTTCTTCTTGTATTCTAGAGTTGTTTTCCATCTACAGCTGTAATTTGACTATCACCATTCACTAAATTATTTAATTACTTCTTTGTCATGAGTTAACACTCAAGCAATAATCCCCTGCTGCATTTTGTCAGGGAAAAGCAAAACACTTTGCCTACCTTTATGTTGCCTTTTTGTCTAAAATTTGACTTCTTTTTTGAAAAGCCTGGTGCCATGACACCAGTATAAGCTTTCTGTATTGGCACACTGTCATGTCCTTTATTTAAATTGTCTGAAAATACATATTATTAACAATCTAAGGATACGCAAACACCTGCTGACATTTTCAGATTGAGCTATAAAAGAGAAAATTATACCAAATCTAGTCATGATGTTAAGTTTAATACTTGATAGTCAGATCACAAGAGATCTAATAGTGTCAAGAAGCACATCAAATCAAGAATGCTTAAGTCACCTACTTACACTTCCTTCATCTTCAGGTTTAGCTGTCGGGTGATCATTTTTTCCATCCATTCCAACAGAATCAATTTTATCCCTTGTCTGAGCTGAAAAAGAGCCTTGCACCTTTCCTCAAGCACCACTTCTACTTCTGAAGCTGAAGACAGCTAACAGCAATGTCCAGGACCAAAAGAGGCATCAATTTACTTTGATGAGTTTCCAGTTGTAATCTCATCTGCCCTATTGCACCTTTGTGCATGCTAGGAGGGTGCTATCATGTAACTTTGGGCTTCCAAGTCAGACTGGATAAAATAGGCTTTCCATGGCATTTTCAAGGCTGAAATAGGCTCCAGCTTGTTAAGAAAGAAAAATCACAGTGCCAAAATCTATACTACACTAAAATGGCACAAAATTAGTTTCACGAACAAGAAAAGTAGCAAGGAAAATGTAAATATGAAAGCAAAAACATGCCCAAAGAAGGAAAATAAATACAAGCACATTGAGTAAGGGTACTGCAAATAGCAGATAACTGCAAACCAAGAGGAGCATTTTGACTCTCTTCTAGAATTTTGTAAAGTATCTGTTGAACACTCAAATTTGGTTATTTTATTGTAACTGAGAAATAAACAGCTGCAGCCTACTTATTCAATATTGTTAAAATAGATCGGGCTTCAAATAGAGAATCCTTTTTGTAATCAGATGCAGGAAGTCACTTGTATTATAACAGTTCCATCCTATTTTCTTTGTTAATTAAATATTTATAGAGGATGTAAACCAGTACTTTCCTCAATGGATGCTGACTATAGAGCTGTCTTTACTTTTAAGTGATTAACAATCTCAATGCCTTCCCTTAATCAGCTGCAGAAATGGCACTGGAGAAATACCATTTTTATTAAAAAAATAACCCTTCTATTAATTTATCTTTGAAGATATAAACCCTAGCCTATCAATCAAAAAATTTAGCAATACAGTAGAGACACAGGATAGAAAAGATGCAGTCAGAACTCATAACAGGTGAGCTCCAGGCACGACCTATACTCTGTCTATGTAACCAGCAATAAATTACTTCAACTGCAAGGCAAGAAATCCTAGAGTTAGATAAAGTACTAGCAAACTACAATATTTCTTATTAGGAATAGTCTTTGGCTTATGCCCTGAAGCACAGTAATTATGTCCTCGTTCATTGTTGTCTGTTCTAGAACTGCAAGGTAATTTAGCCATATCAAGTGATACGTTAAGCTCTAGGCTTTATTAATACTTAGTAGCATAGAAAAATCTATTAATGTATTCCACATGACTATTTATAATTGTTTCCAAGTCTCCCTTTTCGGGAGTTTTCTAATTATGAGTAATTTTTTGGGGATTACTCTGCTTTCTTAAGGAGGTTCATTTAAATCCCCAAAGCCTCCAGCTATCCTGTGCACAGGGAGATCCTGTGATATAAGTGGTACTTCAGAAGCTGGTCCATAGATTGAAAGAGTATTGTACATATAAATACTTCAGCCTGTGGAGGAGATCATGCTGGAGTAGATATTCCTGAAGGACTGTGGCCCACAGAAAGAGGATGCTAAAGCAGAGGAAAAGTGTGAGAAAGAAGGGGCAGCAGAGAGAAGTTATTGAATACTGACCATAAGCCCCCTTCTCCTGCACTACTTGGGGTTTGGATGGTGAAGGTAGTGAGTAAGTAGAGGAGAGGCAAGTGAAGAAATGGGATTGGGGAAGGAGGAGGAACAACATTTTTTCCCATGTCTGCCTTTTGGTTTCCCACTATCCACACATTAATACTCCCATTTTTATTTAAATTTGCAATAAGTTCAAAAATTTTTCCCAAAGTTGAGTATGTTTTGCCAGTGACAGTAATTGGCAAATAATCTCCCTGTCTTCATCAGAAACCACTATTTTTCCCTTATTCCCGTTCCTCCCATTTTTTCCCCCAGTTCTGCTGAGAAAAGGAGGTAGGGCCTGAGCAGCCATGTGGGAGTTTGGCTGATAGCCGTGGCTAACCCAAACCTGTGTTGCAGTATATGGTACTTACTTCCCCTTCTCCTCCTTTTAAAAAGTAAGGGTTGAGTTTTGCTCAAGACAGCTTTACTTAGAAACAGAAGGCACTAAGAATAAAATAAGCAATGCATAAAAAAACCACGACATCTCTTTCTGACCCAAACCAACATAACCATTTCAGAAGTGTCCTGTTTTCTTGCCCTTGTCACAGCTTCCACACCAGCTGCACTTCCTCATGCTTTGCTACCTCAAAACCCACTAGCACAAATCACAGACTTCTCAGATTATTCACACTCTGATAGTGGTGCTTGGGTTTACTCACATCATTCTCTCTTAGGGGCAGAGCTTCCTCATGCACATCTGTTTGGCAGCCTGACTTTCAGTCACACATCTCACACAAGACACACAACCAGGGCCAGCTGTCAGCCTAATCTGTGACCCCTGTGGTGGTGACAAAAGACAGTCAAGGAAAGATAGTCTGGTCTTTGACGAATCCTTCCCTACACACGCAAACACCTCTCTCCCTTCCCAGTCTTCTGGGCAATGTGGTTCACCCTAAGATAAGACCACCAGGTGGGTGCCTGCAGGAGAAACTGCCTGGAGGCTCACATAATGAATGCATTCCAGAGATGGGGGAGTCGTGATGTTTGCGTTGATGTTGGTGCACATTGGCTTGCAAAAGAGTATAAAATGCTGCTGGAGACCAGGCAATCTGGGCAAACTGATGTCCCAAAGCTGCCAGCACATTCTGGGTGGATTCCCTTAGCAGGGAAGACAGGGAACAGTCACTTTTGGATGAATGACTAAAAGTGCTCAGATCCTGATAAATACAGACCAAAAATCTGAATTAGCTCCATAAGTGCTTTGTTGCTTTGTAATTGTGAATTCTGCAAGACTGAAGACTGTAAATCTGTACGTTTCTAGCCAAACTTCCTCATATTATAACCCTTCAGATACTGTAATCCATTGTAATGGATCATAAACTTGTTATTTAGATGCTGCATTGGTAATATTTATATACTGTAGTGGCAATAGATCTAACCATAATCATCCACACTATGATTGTGTCCTACTTCTTGTACTTGGCTGAGAGCCTTCCCTCAACTACTCTACTACAACCCCCAGCCCACTGAGTCCCTGATTAAGTGACAAGTTACAGCAGAGCTACACAACAGCCTCAAGCCACAGCAGAGATGTCTGCCTGTGTTACACAGATGTATCGTGGAGCAAGCTGGGATACCAGCAATTCAGCCTTGTGGGAGAAGAAGTTAGTCTTGCGCTGCACAAACCTAGTGCTGTAGGAGGGGAGAGGTAGGGCTCAGCTCACCCGTCTCAGACTGCCTAGATGTTAGGCATGTAAACCCAAGTTTGTTTTCTAGACTCAGTCTACGCACGGTGGTGACAGAGAAGCATTCAAAACAGAAAAGATGAATCACACTTTCACAGCTGAATACAGATAGGAAAGGGGTTATTATCTTATCAAATCTGCCATCTACAGAATCATCTCTGTGTAAGAGAAATCTTTCCCTTCCAACCAGAGATGCCTTCATGATCAGTTCTGAGGCTGTCCTTGCCCCTTTAACTGATGGGAGCCTAAAACCAGCTTGACAGCATCAGCCCACTAACACAGCAGGGTGCTCCACAGAGCCACTAACCTCGGCATGACATTTTTTTCCAAACTGAACATTAAAAGTGACAGAGTTTGCTTGTATTGCAGGATGTCCCTTTGCCAACCAGCAATGTCTAACAAGCTGCACAAAATCATTGGAGGAAAGTCCCTGCACAAAGCAAAGTGAATTCTACGACAACCTGGGTTTAGTACCTATAAGAATTCTCTTGCATATTGCTTTTATCTGTTTGTTTTTTTTTTTTTTTTAATCAAAACTCAGGTAAAGCACACGTTTTAGCATGTCTCAGAAAAATAAACAAGAGTTTAAGTGACAGTTTATAAGGACATTTCAGAAGGCATTCATAAACATTCTTTAATCAATCAATTTTTGTTGGTACAGAATCACAGTGATTGCATATTCTGTACCCCAAATAATTTCTTCAAATTACAGCCAAGATTACTTCTAACAGAGGGAGGAAAGATTTTGGCAGTCCTTCTCAATAAACCAGCTGAATTTGTAATTCAGTTTCATTTTGGATATCTGCCAAGTCAAATACCTATGCCTTCAATAAGCATGTACTAGTAACCACTATGGTATTAGAAGTCTGCAAAGACCTGCATACACAGGCGAGACATCGACATTCTGGATACATCTCTTCCACCACAGAAGACAGAACCAGCCCACAATAGATATTACTTCAATTTTTTTAAAGCTAAAATGGTAAGCAAGTTGAGGTGAGGCTTTTATCGAAGTATGAAAGTGGGTGGCAATTGATTACTAAATACTAAATTATTAATATCTGTCTGCTAACAAGTTTCAATATAAACTTTAAACCTCTTTTTCTGTCTCCCACTGAATGAATACCATGCTGCTTACTTTCAAGATCTTTGTCTAGATCTCATCTAGAGATCCAGCTTCGAATCACAGCGTTTGTATTTGTTTTTCTTCTCCTTGAGCTCTCACTCAGTTTCTGACTGTTGACAATCCTTGACCATGCACTAGAGGTCTCTGATGTAGCAAAATATTTCCCACCAGACAAAATCACCTTGGAAATTACAGGCAATAGAGCTGTCTTCAAGGATCCAGAAACAATATATCTGCCATTGAAGAGCACATCATCTGAAATGAAGCAGAATATAGAGCTAATAGAACTCTTTCACCTCTGAGACTCAGACTAAGGACAGCTTGGTTATTTGCATCCCCATCAATTTAAATTAAATTTAAAAGGCTAAGTAAGCACATCCTTTGGACATAAAATCCCTTTATAAGTCTGTGGCATTTTAAGAACAGCAAGCCCTGCTACTCCATCAGTTAATGGTCTTGCATTACTTGATGCTCATTGGGGTCACCACTTTACTCTCCATTTATCTCTTCCTTGTATGAAACTGGACTGCTTTGTGTGGCAGGGCAAGGAGCAAGACAAGCAATATTGACACAGCATACATAGAACAATACTGCTAGATTAAATATGACTTTTTAGGACAATGACAGTGGTATGAAACCTACTGCATTCCTAATAAAATAAATACTATATAAAAAAAAAAAAAAAAAAGGTAGAGTTTCTACAATAATGAAGTTGACCCAGTTGCACTAACACTGAAGCTAAAGAAAACACTCTCTACAGAATCCAAGTCAGAGCAGCTCTTCAGCCAAGCAAAAACAATGCCTGTAGCTTTTCAGGTGATTTGCTGATGTGCAAAATCTCATCTATCACATGTACTTGGATAGGTCAGACCAGAGCAGGGCCTGACAAGAGAAGTTCAAAGTACTTTTACTGGTGAATGTGTCTGTGTTCATCCCTGCAAATCACACTCCGTTGGTGACCTGTTCCTTAATTGCTGACCTATTAAAAGTGAACAGAGATGAGATTTATATGGTCATGGCTTCAGCTTATAAGCAGTGCTGTACAAAAGCATTGGCCCATGAGGCCAAGACCTCCAGACGCTGTTCTGGTCAATAGATACCCTGTTCTTGATCATCAAGCTCTATGTGTACATGGAACACAAAGAAGAAAACATCTCTTCTTCCCTCACTTTCTTAGCAGTCACATCTATTCCCGTTAGGGATGCCCAGCTGAAGTGAGGCTACTGTTTAGTGCAAGCAGATCAAAGATATCTTACTCATGCTTGCAGGATTAAATCATCTCCCCAGGAAACACAGTGCCCGAGGCCGTATGCCAGCCTGGCCTCAGTGTTTGCCAGAAATAAATTCCCCTATAAAATGCTAGTATAATCTACCTGTTCTGCCATTCCAGTGTTGCATTTTCCTTGCAATTAGGCAGAGAATATCTTTAATACCCCGGAAAAACAACCAGCCCTGGAAATTTACCTTCTTGTCTTTTCTTATCTGTCTTTCAAAAACTACCCATGCCTCCTCCTTTCAGTCTTGATCTTTCACCTCATTTCTATTTCTCTGATCATCGTCTAAGTAGAAGGACAGACCAAGAAATCCTGGCAAGTAAAAAACAAAACAAAACAAAACACAAAGCCCAAATCCTAGAGCTTTTCCTAGCTTTATTACTGTCTCTTAAAAGATTCCAGCAGAGCATTGAGACCACTTGCCATACTTTTATCTCCACTTGCAGTCTTTCGATGCTATAATCCAGGCAGTGAGACTACAGCAAGCACACAGAACTTCAAACTGTTAAGGAGCAGAGCAGAATTTTGTTGTTTTGTGTTTTTTTGGTTGGTTGGTTTGGGGTTTTTTTTGTTGTTGTTTCGTTTTTTGGTTTAGTTTTTTTACACTTTATTTTTAAAGCAAGTAACTCCAACTAATCTACTGTTAAATAGATTATTTGCACTTTTAAGTATTAAGTTGCTTTACTCAGTCTGATGAATCGGGGGTTTCAGTTTCTTTGTTTAGGAGTTATGGGGCAGCTCACCATTTCATCTTTAGAAGTGACTGACACTGCTGTTGTCATCTCTCACCCACCAAAGATTTTGATGAGTACCCAGAAGACCTACAGTGATGAATTCAAGAACTGAAAAACCACACTTGACAGGGAGGGACACCAGGAAGTTAATCCATCTAATTTGATAAAGAAAAGTTTAAACAGAAGTATTTCTAGTCTTTGAATAACATACCTCTCTTGTTGGCAGGCTCGTCACCAAGACAAAGAAAATCCTAAGTGCCAACAGAGGCAGAGCAGTGCAAAAAGATAACTTACAAAGAAAATCTGGTGTTCAGAAAGCACATATAAGCGCAGACAAGCCAGTTTAGATGAACCACTGGTGAGGGATGTTAACCCTGAATAAAACTGACCAAGAATTGCACTGGCTCTTTTTCACCAAATTGCACAGTTCCCCTGTTCAAACTTTTTTTTTTCAGAGATGCTTTTGATGTTCTAGCTAGGTCAATGCAATCCCCTCTGACCTTGACATCTTTGGGTACTGCCAGGCAACTACTCTATCTCAGCTGCAGGGACACTAATCTTCATTAGGGGTTGATCACCAGCTTGAATATCTGCTCATGCCCTTGGGCTGAGTGCAGGGAAATAACAGGCAGAAGTTAAGAGGATCTGGACTGATGGAAACAAATGAAAGTCTAAATATAAAACCCGTTACTGTGATCCACACAAGCTGATTTTTTCCCCTGCCTGCTTCTAGGTTCTGCATGACAGAAATTGCTGTTTGTATGTTGGTTAGAGAAGCAGGACTTCAAGGGTTGGATATGGACATGATCTGCACATGGCAGTGTCTTTATACATTCACTGCCCCGTGAAGAAAATGCAAGAAATAAAGAACTAAAGACCTATTAACAGGAGATTGGTACAGCCTTGTCCACTTCCTTTACAGTGTCACTGCTAAAAAAAAAAAAAAATAAAAATTTCTTACTACAGCTACAGCTTTTGACCAAACAGGACAGACACCTTGTGTGTCTGCAGTGAGGAAGTTCAGCAGAGAGAAGCTCCCTTTCCAGTGTTGGGTGTCCAGACAGCCTCAAACTGAAGAACTTGTGAACCTTTCCTCAGCACCATCATAGTATCCAGCTCCATCAGTCAACATCTCACAGCAACGCCACTTGAGCCAGCTGTGTGAACAAAAGCTTTATCACAAGCAGGCCCTTCTTTCAAGGAGCTCAACTCTCCCAATGTTAGAGCCAGTCACTTCATAAAAGATAATATGGAGCTAATCAAGATAAATCAGTCTGGTCAGCAATTTGCCAAACTAGGCAAAGCCACCTGAGATTTGTTTAAGGAGCAGTACTTGATGAACAGGTGGATATCACAGCAAACATAAGCTGATCACACATGTACAAGTGCAGTGCCTAGTAAGGATAGCTGGTCATATAAACTGCACTTGCCTACTGCAGTGAAATTTCAGTATCCTTTGTTGTCTGGAAAGCATGGGATAAGATCCCCAAACTAAATCCTTTGTGTACAGTAATGTCAGAACCTGCAAAGACTGCACTTCCTGCATGTAACAGAGTACTGCTGAATGTCTGTGTGTCCTGACCTTCAGACACAGAGAGCTCCCTATATCCACTTCCATGTTGGCTGGTCATCTATCTACCTTTTGCCTGTCCAGACTCGTAGTGGATTTATTTTAGCAGGCGAGATGGATTCCTCATGGTGTTTCAAGTCAAAAGGAGGGGAAAGCTAATTTAGGATCATCTGGGATGCTGGCAGAGCCACCCATTTTTACTGCCATGGCCATATAAAAATAGAAACAAGACAAAAAATGCCTACACTTCTACATGGACAGCCTGGACCCCTCCTCACATAGCTTAGGATCTTGCGCAGCCTCATGGTGTCTTGGCTCTCAATTTTGCAAGTGACATGCAAGGCTGTCACGATTTCTCCTCCAGAGCCATTACTAGGAGACCGCTCTAAAGTCCCTGCTACCTTACACTGAACCCACCACATTGTTGGGATCCTGTTCAAGACATTAAATCTCTGAACTTGCCTCAGCCTCATCATTTCTCAAACTTTTCTTTCATAACATTTTTAAGAATAGATTCAGACTCCAATTTCCCCATTTCTTTGGGGAAGGGCGGTGCAGGGGGGTGGGTCACGACATGGGGAGATTGGGACATAACACGTGACTATGTACATGGTTCCTATGGTTTTAAATTGGTGATAGAAATTGTATTTTTCAATGACTCTTCATAATACATTGCATTTTCAGTGCAGCCCTCCTCCTGAGGATTTTAAAGAACTCCCAGACACAATGACAAGCCTCAAAAGTGCTTTGCCTTTCTAATGAATCCCGAGGGAGGAAATATGATTCATTCTGTAAAACGCCAAGCAAATGGCAACAGCCACATCCTTTACCTCAGAGGACAAAGTGTAGTTACAAGCACCCAGATCATAATTAATGTTCTATAAAGAACTATTTTTGGAGCCAGTTTTCCTCGCTCCAAGGAGCAAAGCAGTTTTTTTTTAAAAAATAGATTTAAAAAAATGTTCTTTTAGAGGTCCTGGTTGCCTTTTGATGGATAGACACTCATCCATCCTGGAGTAAAAACATATCAGTAGGAGCACTGTCTTTAGTTTCTTTGTTCTTTCAGAAGCTTCTGCCAGACACAGGAACAGTTTATCCCAGCACAGCAGCTCTGCTGCTGCACAGAGGTGAGGATCTGGAGAGAGCATGTCCATTTTGCTGCTCATTCAGTCTTATTTTTAGACAGCCAAGTAAACAAGCAAATGCCATTTCTCTTTAAGCAATGTACACTCCTGGTCTCCACTATGAACAACTTCCCACTAATGTGAGTAAAGATCCTCCTTCCCTCATTCCCAGCCAAGATGACAGGACTTTCAGCTTCACTTGCTATATACAGATTTAAATCAGAAATATTAACTGAGAATATACGAATATTGACCAAAGGAACAACTAAAATTCGATACCCCCGGCAACCCTATGATAACAGAAGGGGTGGTATTGATGACATTATGTATGACTGTTTTATGTTTCCATTTATAGAGGTCATCATGTCCCTCTTCTCCCAAATGAAGCTAATCCTTCTTTTTTCTATAAGAACAGCTGGTGTAGACTGTAGTCTTCTTTCGCTCAGGAACTTACTTTATTCTTCCCATCTTATCCTGTATTTCATGGGTTATTTCAAGTCTGCTCACAGGAAAGACAGCTTTATATCAATCTATTTTTCTAATTAATTTTTCTTTCTAATTTGCCTTTTTTTTTTCTTCCCCCCTCCCCTGAAGACCCACCACTGATATAAAACATGCAAGTTAGCAGCAGGTAAGAAATATTTGCTTTCAGTTTTTACTTTCTATCAAACTGTATCCCCTCCCCTTTTCAGATTCAAACAAGCAGTCCAGGAATAAATAAATAAATAAACAACACACCAAAACACAATAAACAAACAAACAAAAAAAATCCCCCACCCTCTTGTTTTTTCCGCTCATTTGAAGGTGTTATATGCATCACCTCCCACTTAGGCCAGCCACGACCACTGCAGTTCAGTTCCTTACAGACTTTGCTGACCACACGGCGCTCAGTTGGGGCTCACAGCTCACCACCATGACACTGCAAGCAAACAAATAAATCCAGCTGTTTCCATCCTGCATATTCTGATACTCTAAAAATATCACTGCAAAGTGCTGAAGTTTAAAGCGGGCTAACAGTTCTGTGCTGGCCCTGATCTCACATGTTATGCCTATATCATTTTAAGGAGATGGTCCTAAACACAAAGAAAAATCACTCCTTTTATTTCAAAATCACTATAAAAGAACGGAACATTTTCTGAAATTCATTGTCTTCAAACTTAATGATTCACTCCATTATATCTATTGGAGAGGCTCCTAAAGAAAGTAGACAATGTTCAGGACTGAAAACTCCTTCCTCTATACCTCCCACTTTTTAAAGAGCTGGTATTTATGCTTAGCTGAAGGGCACGAGTATCATTGCTCCTGCAGTTAAGTGCTCCCTGGGCCCATTTATCTCCAGCTAATAATCCAATTTGCCTGGATGTACTTGCCTCTAGTGGGAGTGCAATTCACAGAGCAAATGCAGAAGGTAGTTCTTAAGGGACTCATCACATTACACAGAGACAGGCACTTTAAATACAAAACATATTCTGCCAAAGTGAGCTTCACCCATGCAGCCTGCTTCACTGACATGACAGTACTGTGGCTCGCTTTCATTTCACAACTCCCACTAAAAAATCAAGCAGAACAAAAACTGTTTAATCATTCATGGATTCATTTTACACAATACAGAGACTGCTGAATCTGGCTGTAAACAGCAATTTTGCTTTTGAACCTTATCTATACCAAGTGTATAGGAAGAAAGTAGAAAAGACAGGAAAAGTGAATCAGAAAAAAAAAAGTTTATTACTGTAGAATGCACTACTCTTTTTTCTACTTATTTTGACTTAATGCATTACAGGTGTCTCACACCAAGAAAACATAGAAACCTACCACAACACTTACTTTCACACAACACTTCCCTTTGCATTCCCTCTGGGAAGGTTATGGTAAAGCTTGACTTATTAACACATGTACCCCCAAAAAATCATCTCTGTTCTAGCTGTTGTTTTGGCACCCCACAAAACAGCTTGTAAGATGGTAATGCTTCTGGGGAAAGGATTCACATAATTATATGTGTCACAGCACAAAAAGAAGACTTCCATTTTTAAGCAACATCTCAAGGGACAAGTAAATCTCTTACAAAACACACTATGATTTCACATAGTGCCTTTTAATTGCACTAAGAAATCCTAAAGAGAAAATCTCCAAGACAAATGGTAGAAAACAAAACTGAACACACAGGAGTCTGCAAAGCAATTTCCAGTACTTAGAAACTGCAGGAGTGTTCCTTAAAACTCACTACATTGACCTTCGTGGTGGTAGACAACACATCTGAGCTGTGAGGCTCTCCCAAGTGATCCCACTGTCCTGCACTCCAGAGACAGGCACCTTCATGTAGCTGCACGCCCACACAGTCCACTTTCAGCTGTGGCCATGCTGCCCCTGGCTAACAACAGCTCCAGCAACACCCAGCAACACACTTCGTGATAAACAGCCAAGAAGAATTAATAGCTGCTTTGCCACAGCACCAGCAGCACCTGATAGTTCTGAGCCACTTTAGGGACACTGCCCCAGAGCAAAATCTCCCACAACAGGATAGCAAAGCGCACTTTAGCTTATGAGCATGAGATTTCTTTTCCTCACCTTCTCTCTCCTCGAGCAAGGCCTGAACTGTTCACTGCAGTTCCCTCGTGCAATCTAACACCCAATCCACCTGGCTACAGGACAAGCTCTTGCTTTTCAGTAGCAAAACTTTCTCCAGCTGCTACTCATGTGGGCACCCAGCTGTAGCTCATCTTCATAGAGCCATAGAATCATTTAGGTTGAAAAAGAACCTTATTAAGACCTCTCATTGACTCCAACCATTACCCATATTCCAAAATACGCTTCTAAGGGAATATAAGAAATACTGCTTTAATTTAGCACCACTGGCAGAACTTTGGCGCAGTGCTTAATGCATCTGAACTGTTGTGGCAAATCATGAGATAAGGTCTCCTTAAGGATGTCAAGGGACGATGAATGCACCTGGCACATGCACAGATTCCCTTGATATTCCATGTGCACCTTCCAAACTTGCTATCTGATTTACTGATTTTTCCTCCTTGAATCAGAAGTTTTTTCTATTCACTTGGAAAACCAATGTTGCCATGGTATCCTAGCACCTTAAAGTCAGACCTGAATTTATGTGACCCTTTTCCTGAGAGATGAGGAAGGGGTTTTGTCCCCTTTTACCAAGAGCCAAAGCCATAAAGCCCAGGTCCAGTGCTCAGCAGCTCTGGGGGTGTTAGGGCACATCCATGGAGGGAAGCACTCCTCCAGTATCTTTGAGAACCTGGTCAAAACAACTCTTTGGTTGTGAGCTGGAAGGAGCTGGAAGCAGCAGAGTCATCCTTACATTTACATTATGTGTGGGAGCTAATACAAAGAAACTTAGAATGAAGTGTTGACTCATAACAACACTAATGCAAAACCTGCTCCTAAAAGCAAGCCCTGTTCATTTTTGTTGTGCTTTCCATGCCTTGACAAGAAATGAGGGAAACAGAACATTTAGTTGATTTCTGTGCAAACAAAAAAGCTTTCATCCACCTTCACATCTTTATCGACGAGATGACAGTGCGTACCTTTTCTTAAAACTCAGTTTGGAAATACCCAGCAGTTGTCAGTCTGTCTCAGACACGTGCTGCTTCAAGCCCCCGCAAGACATGTGCCTGGGGGTGCCTGCTCCTTCCCCCTAGCACTGCCTCTCCCCTTTGCCAGGCAAGCTGGGCCCTGCAGATCTCAGAGCAGAGCAGAGACATCTGCATTCCTGGACATCACTTCTGAGCCTGGACAAAAGGATTGGAGCTGCCATGTGGTCTGCAGAGCGCTGACTCATTGGAGCATAGGATTTACTCCTGTAGCATTTCTACCAAACTGAACCATTTAACAGAAATTTCATTAGGGAGAAAGGTCACCTCTCTAATTTCCCCCATAAATCCTATAGAACTACTGGCAAATCTATTTCTACATCTGAGGAATGGCATCAGAACTTCACTTGAATGTCACAGCATAATGCACTCTGCTGTTGTGTAAACACTGCAAGATGAGAGCAGAAAAATTTCCTCCCATCCAAGGCTGTGATTTTCTCCCTACGGTAATAGTTAATATACCTTTTTTCTCACCCCCTCTGCCATTTTATCTCATGGTTTTCTACTGCTTGAGCTTAGTCACAGACCTATGGTGGTTTTATTTTGGAAATTCATGTGGGAAGAACAACCTCAGCGAAGTTTAAATAAGTACATTGATTTTTTAGGATGGGGAGTACTGGCTGCCTCTGCATGTTTTCCTAGCAGTCACTTGTGTTGTCTTCTTGCCCCGGCCACTTGCCATTTCTGCAGGACAGCAAGCCCCACAAAGGAGAAAAGAGTTTGTTTCCAGTCAAAAGCATACTGTATGTAAAACTCATGCTGACAAAATTGTCTGTTCCTCTGCCTGTCTGGTGCCAGTCTTAAATTTAGGGTGTTGCAGATTGTTTTGCCTTGGTAGCCTATGTGTGCATTAAAAATATCAGCTTCTATGCTTCTTTTTAAGTTTATAGAATACACAAAATAGCTGGAGGAAGGTCTGTGTACACAGGATTATCTGTAGCCTTGGTAACTCCTCACTCCCTGGCTCAGGACCTACCATGGCAGTCACCAAACAAGCTCAGAGTAAATGGCTGAACTTCTTTCTTCCAAAGGTGCTCACTTTCCTTCTCAACATATTTAAAGCTTATTTCAAGTTAGGAGACATTACCATATATAATGCTGCTAATGTCTGAGCTGTTCAAATCATCACTATTAGTATTAGCCCTCCCGTTAGAGGAATGGAGGTAGCAAATCCAAACAATGCAGGCAGAGCCAAAGGCAGTCAATTACAGACATAAAAAGGAAACTCAGATGTCCTGAGTCCTTAACCTTGCTCCTTGGTGGCTCTGTTTTGGCCTACAAGACAGCTTGGTCTGAATACATTGTGGTCAGTGTGTGAACAGTCCACACAGGCAGCTCCCAGCTGAAAGGGACAGGGCTGTTGGTGTCTGCTGCCAGCAGCACCTTCCTTCTCTTCTCATCCCTGCTGAGTGTGGGGGGTGCTGCTTAGCAGAGGCATCTTAGAAAGGGATGCTGCAGGCTAATTTACTGAGGAGAAAGCCTCTTCATGCCGTTCACCCTCATTAGTTTTCATTTAAAACACACCATGTTATGTCAGCCTGACAGTCCTCAAGCTCCTGCTTAATTGAACTGGCTGGACTTAATACTGACTGTTTGTTCATTGCCATTTTCTTTCTCCTCTCCTTATATATGAGGATAAACTTGGATCCCACACTCATGTATTTGGTTCTTCCTCCCTCACACGTGTTGAGCATCCTTTTGGAAGACCATTAGATGCCACCTTAACAGTAAAAAGAAGTTACTAAGCAATTATCCATAATGAGGTCATGGTCTCAGAACCTTTATTTAGGCAGATAAATGTCATTTACTTGTGTACAGGTATGGCAAACTGAAGCTCAAGGGCAGCAACATTTAAGGTGGATCTGGTCCAGCCTGCTATGATGGGTCTCTCTGTGGCACAGCTATTGAAGGGGGAGGATATTTAAAGCATTTTCTCACAAAAATATTCTAGTCTAGTCTAGTCTAGTCTAGTCTAGTCTAGTACATTCTATTGGGATAGCTGATTTTGTTATAGTCAAGCTCCAAATAGGATTATAGGCAGTGTGTGTGTGAGGGGTCTTAGCTCATCCTTGCTGTCAAACTGAGTCCACAGCCTTCAGTGAGATGCTATTCATCATCTGCAGAGGAAACCCTCCCCTAAGCAGTAGAGCTAGGGGAGTAAACACGAACCCCCTTCTTCCAAAAATGTACTATAGCCCGCAGTGTTCAAAGCTCTTGCATTTCTTTATTCTAATGTACATCAAGGCTTTTAAGTACTAACAATGCAGAAGGTTCTTACAGAAATTAATTAGCCTTTTGGGAGACCTGTGTAAGTGCTTTTGATGCAGTAGAAGCAAACTTACAATGGTTTTTTGTTAATATAAGAGAAGCGATAATGCTTCCTGCTAACTTGGTTACAACTAGCAGGGTATTACATCAATTGACTTCTTACCTTCAGATGTTTGTAAACTTACTAATAAGGATATCTTAATAGATTTCTAGGCCAGAGTGCATTAGCATTTAATTAACAACAGCATTAATATTAATATTTCTATATCTATCATATGGGGATATGGAAGGACAAGGTTAGCCCACAGAATAAAGTATACTTTGCAGCATTGAAAGCCAGATATAACAGCTAGAACAGTTTGATGGATTGTAGCCTCTTTTTTTGTCACTGCCAGAGGCAGAGTGCTGGGCTAGACAAACTGCTGCTCTGACCAGTAGATCCATCTGCTCTTCTGAGTCAGCCTTGCTAATGACTTGGACCTGAATTTGCCTGGGTCCCCTCCACTTCCTGCAAGGTCAGGAGAAAATCTGACAGGGGAGCAGGTGGTGCCACAGCATGGCATCAGGGATACAGAAAGCAACATACCCCAGGAACTCAACTGGCAAGCAGCACTTAAAAGTGGTGGTTTTGGAGAGAAGAACATACAGAATGGAAATTCTGCAGCCAGAGAGGGAAGACCCAGGTCACTGAGTTCAGGATAGATCCTGTGTCCCCTGTAGGGGTGGTGTGGGGCAGGTGTGGGGTTGTGACCTCTTAGACCTCTTACCTACCTTCAAGACAGTTCTTCCAGCTCTTCCCATCGAGTTATTTTGCCTGCTGTGGCTGTGACTTTGTGTTAGAGGAAGGTGGCTGCTGTTCACATTCATCAAGGTGAAATTTCTAGTGGCAGACATTTGTCTTGCCATCAGTCCAGACTTCCTCAGTCATCTTATTTGCCTTTAGTAGGAAAAACTGCTATTCTCTTCACGTTACATCTGATGTCATGTCTGTGGGGAAGTCACTTACTGCCCTTTGCACTGAGCTAATGCCCCACCACAACTGAAAGGTGAGCTCCTACCTGAGATGGACTGTCTGGGGCAGTCATCTGTTCCTCTGCTAATACACCTAAGTAACAGAAAAATATTACCGAGCAGGTAGTAAACACCAAAAAATGTATTTGACTGTAGCACAGTGGAGGAGCTAAGATGCTCTGGCAAGTATAAGAGGAGGTACTAGTGTGGACAGGACTTTTTCAGTGGCAGCTACTAGAGATCCTCTAAGCTCCAACCATGTAACGTGACCTTCACATCCCTTCTTGCTTGCTCTGCTCTGCAGCACCTGGCTGAAGTGGGGAGATGTTAGTCCTTCCTCCTGACAGGGATGATAGAGCTTCATACGAGCTGGGGTTCAGTTTACTCACTGGCAGAAACTTTGGAAGCTACACCAACATGTGTGTCACTGGCCCCAGGGCTAGTTAGTAAACAACTAGCTGCCACCACGTGTCATTGGATTTAAAGCCAGGCAGAAGTCACCCCTACCTATGTATGTAGGCACTCAGAGAGCTGTCAGAAGAAATAACTCTTCATTTGTTACCTGACTAGATATTACATTTTCAGGCCTTCTTGGAAGCCTGTCATGAATTAAGAAGGGAAAAAAAAAAAAGGAAGAAGAAAAAAAAAAGAGTTCTATTATCACGTTTCCCTCCTGACTTGCCCACTTGCTTGTGGGGAAAAAGTGATTTGGTTTTGTGAGTGAAGGCAGCAGAAATAGTTAAGAGCAAGAAAACCCTGCAGAGAAAATTCCATGAACCCCTCAAGTGTATGTGCCACACAGCCCCGAGGCAACCTGTGCTGACCAGCAAATCAAGTATGCAGAGTTAGCTCCTGCTCCTGAGGTCAGATGACTCTGGCTGCGAGTTCTATTGACACTCCAGCAAACTGCCCCCGAACGAACCACTGGCCACATTTATAGATTATTTGAGTTTGAACTCTGGGCATTTTTTAGGTCAGAATTGTTCTGGTACTTTTGTTCTATTTCTTCCATCGCATTTAAGGCACACCTTGTTTTGTGTTTTGTTTGATATAGTATCAACTATGAGAAGATGAAGCCTATTCTCACCTCTGTCTGACAGACTGTTCTTTCACAGCGAAGAATTCCCCAAGTTTCAAGACTCACCTGCTGCCAGCTGTGCTGAAGCTGGCTGGGATGGAGCCTGTAGAGTGCTGTGCTTTGGACTGGTGACTAAAGAAGGTAATAACACACAGTGTGGTAGCTGCTGCTAAACATTGCCTGAACAGTGCCAAGGTCTTCTCTCTTTTTAATTCTGCCCCCACAGCTTGAGTTGGGCAAGAAGCTGGGGGGGGGACACAGCTGGGACAGCTGACCCCAACTGGCCAAAGGGATATTCATAGAATCATAGAATTCTATGAATTCTAGAATTTTATTTCATACATACTGTGTCAGGGTCAGCAACAAAAGCCCAGGGAAAAGGAGGAGGAAGGGGACAACTGTAGTAACAAGTAACCATCATGCATACTGAGGCCATGCTTTCCAGAAGTGGCTAAACATCTGTCTGCCAATGGGAAATAGTGAATTAATTCCTTATTTTTCTTTGTTTTCACATGCAGCTTTTCCTTTCCCTATTAAACGGATTTTAGCTTGATCCACAAGTTTGTGAGCTGCAGTTGACCCAGCACGCTAGTTAAATTGAGTGGGACTACATGAATCAGACTCAATGGATAACAAATCTTTTCTTCATTTTAGGAAAGTTCATTGGATGTGCCTTTAGAGAAACACGAAATTGAACCTGTAACAAGACTGTAAAACACTACAGCAAGGAGTCACTCAAACAGGGCTGTGGGTTAGAGATGGGATAGACTGATCATTGAAAATACTTAAATTCTCTGCACTGTACCAGGTGGCCATTGGTTTTACTTGCTTTTACCTCTAAATAATGAGTCTAAGAGGTGTCTTTAATTTGTCTTTATTCTTACGTCAAACAATATCATCACTGAATTGAAGAACGAGGTTACTGGTTGAAATACAAGTGCAGTGTGAGACAAATATGGAAGATAACACTTTGCAAATAAATTAATACAGAATAATTGTCTTTGCATAGTTCAGAAGTGAAAAGTAGGAGGCAGCAGTGCGCACGTGCTGTGAACTGATACACACCACCACAAAAACCCAAGTTCATAGATGAACTCTTGCAGCTGCAAAGAAAACAAACCAAACCAAAAATACCCCAAATCTCAGAGAGCACTAACTATTAAAAAACAGGCAGAAAGGGAACTAATGAGATTTTTTTGTTGGTTTTTTTTGTTTTTGTTTTGTTTTGTGTGGTTTTGTTTTTTTTTTTTCTTAACAGACCATGCTGCAGAAAGAGTGTTTTCTCCACAGACAGAGATGTTTTCAGATAATCTGCCTTGGCATTCCATAGCCTGTCATACCCGACTGTGATGCTCCTTTGTTGCTGCCCATCTGAAGGCCTATTACGTTCTGTCCCTGACGAAGCTGCTCTTCTGAAAATCCTCGTCGATTCTGCTGTGCTTTCCTGTCCAGATACACACAAAAAAAGCAACATACACACATGCCATCATTCTCCATGTGCTCAGAGGATCGTGAAAAGCAATCTGAAATAGGCTCATGTATCTTGTAATGTTGTTTGCACCATCCCACGTGCTGGACAATATTGGCAAGGCTAATTGCTGCAGTTAGAAATAATGCTCTAGTCAAGCCTCAGACTTTCACCGTACCACTTATTCCAGAACCCCAAGGGACTTCCCCAGCAGCTATGACAGGTAAAATATTTATGTAGTGCTGTATATAACACACAAAATAGAGTTAATTTGTGTTAAACCCTATAGCTCTTAACAGCTGTAGTCCACGGGATCTGATCAATGAGACACTTACCTGTGCTGCACTACAAGTTGATACCCATGTAGAGGAACAGAACAAATTGGCATAATTTAACTCAGTGGAGTAAATAAGATCTGCATGTCCCCAGAGCAACAATGGGTTGGTGAAGGGACTTGCTCATTTTTGCAGAGTAGATGATGGTTGCCCACAGGACAGAACAACTGCTCTGTTTCCATTTCCAGATCTCTCACCTCTACAGAACAGACTTTTCCCTTTGCACCTGGGTCTTAACTGTATGACAGTCCTGTAAATTCTGTCAAAACATACCGACCACTTCTGTTCAGTATCCCAGGTCTCAAAAAAGAACCTTTGTTGCAATGTAAAAGGAGCCTTTCTCTCCCTGAAAATAGCTCTGAGGGCCATAGTGGTAAAGAAGAAGAAGTTTGCACTCTGTTGCCCCGCAAGAAATTGTATGACTTGGATTAATCCTTCATTTTAACAAAGTGGAGAAAGCAGGCAGTTTACAGGAGAGAAGGACCAGTCTCTTCCTATCAAATGAGCCATATGAATCGGCAGAGCTGCAGAATGAGGGAGGCTTTCCATCTACCAGACCCTACTCCCACCCAGGTACAATCTTTTCCCCTGCTGTGTCTGTTTGCCCTGGGATCAGATTACGATTCAATACGGTATCGAGTTACAGTTCCCCTTTTCTGCCCACCCCACCACTAGATGAGAATGCTAGATTAGGTACCTGCTGTGATTGAAAACCATCAACATGATCCTCTCTGTGAGGGTGGGATCCTGTACTATGCTAAGAACCCTGGCTCGAGTCCAAAAAAGCACTTACACTCTTTGCTAGGCTCAGGGTGCTCAGGACATTGCAGGAGAAGAACCCACCACATCCACATGAAAGCCCAGCAAAGCAGAAAGGTGGAAAAGATCCACAGGAAACCAGCACTGACCAGTCGTTTTTCAGAATGGGTTTTCAGTGGTAATGTATAGACTAGTAAGAGGGTTTACAGAGCCCAGCACAGGCTCTCAGATTCCACACCTCCTGCCAGAAATCACAGGCTGTTTTGGAGGGAGGCACACAGAACCATGGGTGCCTCAGAAAGCAGCCCCTCTCACAGCTGCTTAATGTCTTTTCCAGAATACTTGCACTGGCATGGAACTACTGCCAGGATCTCCACAAGAGGATGTTTTTAGAACTACTCCTGTTACCTAATTGAATCTCGGGTTCACTGTGTCTGCCTTTACATTAATTAAAAAACCAGGAAAGCATTCTATTATTTTTTTTTCTTTCCCCCTAGGATTTTCAGCTGTGTTGATGAGTGCTTCCACAGAAAGTCTAAAAGCAACCAAAGAAGAAAAAAATGAGAACTGCAAAAAAGAATTAAAAAAAGAGACTAGCAGGAAGCCTCAATATGCTAATAAAAGTTGATTATATATACAGTTCGGATTATATAGAGTTATTTTTACCATCATAAGCGTCTCATTTAGTATATGAAGGTCTTAAAGATAGCTACATGTACACAATTTGTTTTTAGGTGGGTGGAAATGGCCTTAACTGAGACTGTAGAAAAAGGGGTGAGGGCAAGTTTACTCCCACTCCATGTCTCACACTATGTCAAGTTCTACTTGGCTTGTCTGCCGTCACCTGGCATCACTCTTACCTCAAACTGATCTGTTAAGCTTTTGTGCCAACTTCACACCAGTGCTTGTGGTTGCCAAACCACAGCCATGGGTCCATGAACCTTGGTGGGACACACAAGGAAAGGGGAATCAGGCCCGGTGGGACCAGGGATGTGAGACACTGGCAATGGAAAGTTAAATGGCTTAGCTCAAGTGTGGCATTATCCTAATCACTGTAGATCCCTGCACGGGTACTCTTACACCATTTAATATTGGTCTCTCTATTTAATTAAGGGCGCTTAAGAATCAGCCTGAAAGCCCTGAATTATGAATAACACTTGGTGGCAGTGAGGGGGCTTGGTCTGCCTGAAGGGATGGGCAAGCTACTCAGAAAACAGCTTCTGATCTGCAACACGCTGTAACACCACCTTTCCTCAAGGTAGTGGCTATAAAAGGGTATTTCAGGGGCTGCAATAGATATGGGTTGGCTATCCAAGCAGTACAGGCTGGGCAGCCAGCTAGAAGAGAAGGGAGGTAATCACCTCCTCATCTGTGCCAATGAAAACTGCTCCTACCCACAATTAAGAGTCCAGATGAAAATTAATTTTTCCATGAAGGACTTTGTTTTAGTTACATAAAACAAATAAGCCTGTCTGGGTCATAGTGATTTCACGTCTGGTTTATATTAAAGCATGTAACTGGATTTGAAATCAATTTTAAACCCAATTATATTCCATAAATATAAATCTATTTGTGTGCTGCATTAAGTTAATGTAACCTGATTTCATATAAACAATGCATAGGAGTTTGCATTTATTTGCCTAAAATTCAAGTCTCACTTGGATTCAGTTTAACCAGTTCAAGGTTGAAGACAAACAAAGTGAAGTTTGCTTTATTTTTCCTGAGCCTCTCCTAGACATCAGAAAATTCAAGGAAAGAAAAGAAAAGCATTCAGCACTCTTTTTACTAACATGCCTCAGACATTTCCATGTAAGAAATACTCTTGGATGGCAGAATCTCATGTCAATATGCTTATGGGGCAGGAGGGCTAACTGTGGGAGGATTTCCTTTTTTTCCTGTCCCTGCTTCTCAGTTTCCCTAGCCAAAACAAAAGGAGTTTCAGAACAAATAAACAGCTTTTCCAAGAGAGAGAATTCTTCACAGATAAGTGGTACTCTCCAAGAGAAAAGAAGACTAAGAAATGATTTTTGGTTTGATGAAGAAAGGGAAAAAGCTTCATACCTTCTCTCTGCTTGGTAAAGTGCTCACTATATGGGGGCTTCCAGACATCCATAAAAGCCTTGTCTTCATTAGTCTTTCTGTCTGCTATCTGATGTGAGGCAAAAGTACACTTTTGCTGCCAGCTACTCTTGGGACACACATATCTGCATGGCTGCTGCCATTTTCATTCCTTTTGATTCATAAATGGATATTGAGGATTAGTTGAAGCTTCTGAATAGATGAATGCCATCAAAACTGGTGACTAAATTTCCTAAGTGTCGTTGCTTTCCTTCTAGGGAACGAGAACTAAAGATAAAGTCTGTGAACAAGAAAATTATGCATCTTCTCCAGTGATCAGTGCAGGCACCTCAAGCAGTGAGATGGCCATGCTACAAAGAGAAAAAGCTGCAGCACACAGCTCCCATGGGGCTCCTCCCCAAGCAGTCCTGGGGTAACTTTAGGCCAACAAGATATGGTAGGACATACAGCTAGAAAGCTAGGGAGCCAGTGAAGGGTAGAGAATATTGCTGCCTGGGCCTTTGATTCCCTTCTCTAGAATCCAGAGAGAAAAATCTCTCCATTACAAGGAAACTTTGGAAAGACTCATCCTTTCCTTTCCCAATAAATTTCCTTTCATTCTAAAGGCAGACAATATTACCAGTTTCCCAGGGAAGACAGCTCTGAGCAGCTCTGGACTTTACCTGTGAAACCAGGATGGATCTCCTTTGTAGCAGCCGTCATCCTTGGTGACTGCCAAACTGCCTAGAGCCATTAAGGTTCTCTGCACTGCTGCCATGTCCTTCCCTAGAAAGCCAGACAGTGAAGTTAATATATGTCCTTGCACAGCAAATAGCTTGGCACACCGATAAATAGTTTTTTCCAATGTATTAACTAACTCCCTCAGCTCCCCTGAAGAAGTGCATTATTAGCATTATAAATGCTATTTTACTATTGCTAAAGTGGAGGTGCTGGCATGCAAGAGCTTATTAAAATGTCAACAAAGGGATAGTGTTAAAGTGAAACTTAATTATTCAGACACTTCAAGGTTTCTAGGACTTTGGTTATTTTAATGCCTTCTGCCGTACCATTTTAAGTCTATATAATCCTTTTGGTAAAATTTTCTCCTAAGAAGAGATTACTTTGGTATACAAATAATGGTAATATACTCAGTAAAACATGTCTGAAGGAGAACAGTGTGTCAAATAACAGTGCTCAGTTTGTTCAAAGTTGATCCCTGTGCTAACAAAGCCCACAGCAGTCCTGGTGAGCTCCTGTGCAGATAACTTCTATCAGTTCTTTCCAATTTGACCATCAAATCACCTTCCTACTGGCTTCAGTTCTATGTAGTTTCATACCTTCAGTTTCTGCCATCCAGTCCACTATTTTTCCACTTTCTCCCTGTGCTATCTTACTTCACTCCCCAGTTCAAAAAACCACAGCTCGTCTCATCTTTAACCAAATAAAAATTATGTAACTCATTACTCAATCCAGATATGCTAACTTTTGGAAAACTTTCTAGCAAAAATGAGTTTGCAGCAGGTATTTCCAATTGTGTGAGGTGGTATGTTGTTGGAAATCCGCCTTCTGCTTCTCCTTTTTTCTGAAATCCTTCCTAAGTGTTTCTATGACTCCTCTCCCCTTCTTTCCATTCTAGTTCTCCCTCTTTCCTAAAGTAATGTATCTAGTTAACAGATCTGATTATGGTTCTTCATGTGTGAGAGCAAGTAATTCATAAAAACATGAGATACCAGAGAGATGATGATAATAGATCTCAGGAATACTTCCAGTGGCCCAGTATCAAGGAATATCACTGCACCCCAGTTGGAGTGGAGAGGGAAGTGAGCACTGCACTCACTGTGTTTATGCTGTGCATCACCCTGATTGATTACAGGCAGATCCAGGCCGAGGCTTTGGTTAATACAAACCTAAATGCCTAACACTCTGGCTGAGCTGAGGAAGACACCTCAAGGCTGAAAACACCTATCAGCTTCCAATCGTGGAAGACTGCAACAGCCTCTCAGAATCCTATCTGCAGGGGACTATTTGCTCAGGAAATAAATTGTCAGTCACCCAGAATCCTCCTTTTACTGTATTTGTTGATGCAAACTGCATCAGATGAGTCCTTGTGCAAGGAGGGCAGCTGAAGAGCCGACATCCCCCACGCGCACGTACACAGGCGCACACTGAGGGGAGCGAGGCAGAAACACTCAGAGCTCCCCGCAGCAGCAGATGTACCATATGCTGCAACAGATGCCACATACAACGTCCTTGGGATGCCTCCCATAATAACAAGGAGCGCAGTGACTGACTGGGATGAAAAAGGGATGTGGAGAAAGATTTAAAAGTGAATCAGCTGAATAGTGACAGCAAGCGAAGAGAAAAGAAAAAGAAACAAAAGACAGGCAGTGAAACATGATGATCAGCCTCGCGGAGCCATCTGGCAGCACCCCCCGCCCCACGCTCCGTGCTCAGCTCTGCTTTATTTGTCAGTGACGAGTTGGAGATGCTGCAGGGGGAAAAAGAGTGAGTGGGAGCTGAACAACACGTGACAAAACAAAGCTACGACCACGGCTCTGCTCTGCAGAGACTCCTTGCTGCATATGAGGGGTGCTGTGAGCGAGGAAAGGCTCAAAATCCAAATGGTCTTGTGTCACTTGACCTCTTCTAGCAAAGGTTACAAGGGGCTCGATGGTCAGCTTAAAAAAAACAAAAACACTGAAAGATTTTAAATTTCCAGTGAGAAAGTCACCTAATGCTGCAGCCACTTGACAGAAAGCATCACACACATTCTCTGAAGGCAGACTTGACTCTGACATTGCAGCAAATCGTAGTTAGTTCCTTCCCTCACCTCCAGTACTTGTTTATTGGCAGCGGGCTGCCCACCTGGCCCTCAGCTTCAGCTCCCTGGATCGTGCTGCAGGGACCCGCACCGATGGCACGCCTGCATCTTCAGTGTCCTCTGCAGTGTGCTTGGAATAGCACAGCCTCAAAGAGGAACTTGGCACTGCCAGTGCTCAGCTCACATCTTATGCCTTTCTCTTTGGTGGAAACCTGCCTGGAAGGCCCTCTTCTCTGAGTCCAGAAAGGAGAAGGTTCAAACACAAAGATGGAGAACTGCTCTGCCTAGTATTCCTGAAATGCTTTTTTATAAAGGTTGAACAAATACCCAGAGGTGCAGCTGCCTCTTGCCTGCCTGGAAATATACCAAGGAGGTATCTGCACAATACATTTATGTAAGAAAGGGCCAAAAGAGAGGTTATACTTCCCCTGGACCAAGAAGTCTCAGAGATGAAGAAAAATGCACCAGATGGACTCAGTGAGTTTGAAACAGCCAACAGCAAATCATATCCTAAAACATTTTCATTAATCATTGCTAAGAATTTCACAGCAAAAGCTCCCAGAAAACAATTAGTGCCAGGGAAAAGCTGTTTTTCACTCACACGCTTTTCTTTCACTATAAACATTGACATCTCTCTTTCTAAAGAGGTTATGGTGTGAAGAGGAGGAATGCTGCAATCATGAAATAGCAAAAAAGAGACTGTCCTTTCTGTCCAGCTAATGCATCCAGGTTCAGATCATTCAGCCCTGAAGCAGCACAGACGCTACAGGTCAGAGTTACAGTCAGACACAAAAAGCTTGCAGTGACTCACTGCTGGAGAGACATACTGCTTCCTCTCAGCACTGAAATGAGCAGCAGGAAGGATGAAAAGGGAGTGGGAAAGTGAGGAGACAGATTAGCTTTGGGAAGTCTTAAAATAACAGTGAAGAAAAGTCTTGTATTTCTCCTTCCTAGGTTGCAAGTTGTGTTTTGACTTCCTGTACTCTGGAAGTTACTACCTTTTTTCCTTACATCTATTGAGAAAAGCTGATGAGTGAAAGGAAGAGATTAAGAGACAGCCACCATCATTAGGAACTTTTTGTCTTCCAAGCAAGTCCTTTTCCTAGTAAGGATATATAGTACTATATTTTCATTTGCATGGTGTGAAGCCATTGTAAGTTGCAAAAGACTGCAAAGAACATTATCTGAAACAAGCCATTACCATCCCTTACAAGATAGATGGAACTTCTCTCTCAACAGCCTGCTAGGCTGAGGGGTCGGAGGGTGCTACATTAGGGAAGTGAAAATCCTTTCATTTCAGACATTTAAAGATAGATTGGATGAAACAGTAAAGACTGAACTGGAAGAAACAATCCTGCCCTTGGCCCCCAAATGTATGGTTTTGTCAAGCAAACTTGGCACTCTGAGACCATTACATATTCCAGTAACTCCAGCTGTCAATATATCCTTTCCCTCTAACCCATTCACAAAGAGCTCCCTAGTATTTCATTCCTCCAGCTGTCCTTCATAGGACTGATCTCTTCCACATATCCCGACTGCCTGTGAAAACAAACCCCACTTTTTTCTCTCGATGTGTGCTCCTACACAGACTATGCTGACCAGCTTTCCCAGTGGATTGTTTTTCTCTTTCCAGTGTTTCATTCTCAAGGCAGATTTTTGACCCTTTCAAATGTGCCTTTCACTACCCTGCAGCTGTCCTTGCTCTGAGCTCTCATCCAAAGCATTGCATCACCTTGCCCAGAGAGCTGCAGGATATGCAGCGTGTTTGGTTAAGGCACCACCAAGGGATGCCCACAGAAGTGGGCAAAGCCAGCAACACGAACGTGCAAATGACTCAGCTCTTCAGCAACTAGAACAAGCAGTTTCTGTTTTGAAGATGGGATGGAGACAGCCTTCACCTGGCTTACTGCAAAATCACAGGAGCACCCTGAATTTTTTTGCTGTTGCCATAGTGACCTCTCTTAAAAGACTCCCTCCTTAGAGAGAGAAGCTCAGCTAACATGATGTTAAGCAGTGAGTTTTGCTTCTCACTAATTATAAATGAGGCCTCATAAGCTTCACAGAGGCATACATGCTCCTGGGAATGCATTTTATAGCTCCAATTAAAGCTTTGCTTATAATTTGAAAACTGCGATAAAATCTTGTCATCAGAAAATCAGGGATTTCCATATTTGTTATTAGAAGCTATTTACTTTGAAATGATTAACATAGAGAACAGTTGTTTCATCAGGTCTGTGGATTTCTATCAGCAGGATGGGCTTTTGGATAACACATGAGCTTGGAAAGGTTCCGTTATGCCCTCAGGGTAATATAAATCCCTCAGAGGAGATAATGCAGCACTGGAAGAACATGGTAATGAGGTAAGGCAAACAGAAACAAAAGATAATTATGTTAGAGAATATGTCTTAGACAAAATGCACATCAAAGTAAAATGAAGACTGCAAACTAACTTCCAGTTTATTATTTTTACCTTCCCATAAATCCACTGTCTGAAAAATATCTGTTGTTCTTACTCCGTAGATTTCAGCAGCTTTTAAGAACTGAGATATTTGTTCCATCTGCTTGAAAGCCATTTTTGATTCAGAGATCTTTGTGATGGGCTCATTTCCCTTTGGATGTAAACTGTTTATTAACTTGCATAACAGCTGAGAGATAAAGACAGAAACAAAATTAGGAAACAGTCACCAAACTAGAAGGCAATTTCTGCACATGAAATGATGCTGCAAAATGTTTTCAACCTGTCAACTTTTTGTCAGGGACATAATTTCTTCAGATAAAAACAAAGAAGTGAATTGATAATAATCACAGTATATTAGAAAAGTATAAAAGCTTTCATTAACTGAGGCAATAGCCTGACCATATAAATCCTAATCTGATAGAAACAACAAAGCAATCACTGGTAGAGGTTATATAACAACTGACAGAGAAGAAACCTCACGCCCGAGCCAAAAAATAAGCAATGTCAATTGAAATATTGTTAAAGTCACTTTGGCAGAGATTCAGTGATTAGCATAGTCTTACAGCCCACTGCAAACAGCAGAATCTGCCTGTTGTTCAATAAACAAATGGAATGCAATGTTTTAGCTACAGAATTATTCCCAAGAAGACAGTTATGACACAATTCAATCCTTGAAATTTGCTGTTTCTTCGCCTTTCTTTGTCAAACTGATTATTTCTTAAAGAGAAAAGTACACATCTGAATTTAAAATGGATCACATTTAACTGTATGAGAAAAGATGCTGAAGGAATGAGTCATACTCATATATAACATGCATGACTCATAAGAATCATAAATATTGTACTGATCCCAGTGCACTAGTAGAATAATTTATCTTTTGAGATTAAGACTCTTGGCTGAAAGGAAATAAATCAGATCCTAAGATATATATTTCTGCACCAACCATGAGCTCAGATGAATTTAGCTAGATGAAGACAGAACATAAGGACACTGTGCATATAAACATACGAAAGTGTATAATTGGACAAAACACTTACCGTTCCATCCATCAGCCAGGTCTGAAAATGTTGCCTTCCAGGAGGAGGGTGCTCTATGTGTTCTCCACACTGGACAATAATCCAGTTCACCAACCTAGACTCTAATTCCGGGTCATATTTCTGTTCAATCTTCTCCTGAACTTCTCGACTTAAGCCATAGCTTGGTCCTCTGTTAGCCATCTCTGCAAACAAGAGAGAACTTATTTAGTGGGCAGAGTCCTGCTCTACAGCTTTGAAGTATGCACCGGAAAATTAAAGAATAAAAGAGTGAGCAGCCTGCCCTCAATGTTAGACAGCTGAACAGATGTTCATGAACGTGGAAAGTAACTGTATGGCACCGGTTATAGCTGTTCCACAGAACAGGGGAGGGATCAGCAAGGGAATATCCTTTTCCAAAAGCACAAATCAGCTACAACATTTTTTTTTTTCTAAAGGAAGGGAAAAACAGCAGTGGCCCCTGCCCAACCACAAAAAACAGAAGAAAATCAAAATTTAAAACAGAGTAGGTTTAAAGAGAGGCTTCTGCTATGTTTACAGAGCATACAGCAGGGTTCTCAGATCAATGTCAAAGCTGTCTGCAAATCCAAAAGCAGTTTAAAATTGCCTACCTAATACTTGCTAAGAAGAAGAAGGTGGTACATGGGAGCTCAAGCAATCCGATTAAAGATGCAGTCAGAGTCTTCCTCAGCAGAGATGCAAGGGTGGATATCCAGAGATCAGCAGACTGAGAAGCGTTGACGAATTTAAGAGACGAAGGCTGCCACAATGCCCTGCTGCTGCAGCAGCATCGTGGTTTGAAGAGCAGTGTATTGATTTGATTTCCCTCACATATGAGGAGGGTCAGAGCAGGGGCGTTGCTAAGAGCCATTAAAGAGGCCTGCCTACTCAGTCGCAGCCCGGGGATCCTGTTTATCTCACCCATCTGCAGTCTGTTTTCATGCATCTTTCCTCAGCCTTGCGCTGCTCACCCCACAGGCTCAGATTTACTCCACCTAGTCTGCATCAACCCAAACTGCAGCATGCATCCCACTGACAGATAGCTACAAATAAAAATACAGACATTCTGTTAGATGAAGGTAAACAGAAATTACCGCAAATATAATCTAATTTTAACCACAAAGCAAACTCTCTTCCTCCCTGTTCTGCGTCCTCATGCTAACAGGTTTAGAATGTGAAAAATAATTTCTCTTCTTCCCTGCTCAAGTGCTGATAAAAACTTTCAACAAGGGGACAACAGGATTAAAAGTCAAGGAAGAGAAGGCAGGTAGCAGAATGTTATCACTCTATCATTAGTATATATTAGACTATCGAATAGTGCAATAGTGTACTGAGAAAACAATCAAAATCACTAAAAACAAGGGGAAATCACTGAAAAGTAGCAAATGTACTATAAAGCACAAGGATTTTACTTTCTGCTGCTATGAGTCAGCTAAACTCCCATGACAGCAAAGGAGCTATGCCCATGTACAGTAGTTTTAATTTTGATCATACCACTGCAGTAGTACAATGTAGAAGGGGAGAGAAGGAACCTTAAGACAAGAGACTTTTCTTGTGATCTGATTTATACAGTTTTAATCCTATATTAAATAAAATAACTTTGCTTCTTTCTGAATTACATAAGACTTTGTCAAATGTCTTTCATTCATGCTGTATTATCCACTCTGGTACAAAATAGTTCCTTTTTGGCAAATGATTCATGTTCAGCTTGATATGCAAGGACGTTGATAAACCTGAGGTAGATTCACAATCAGTTTTGCCAAGAAAAGTCCTCCTGCTGCATTTGGAAATGGAAAAAAAAAAAGAGGAGGTGAAAAAGGAATACAGTTTCTTGTATATCTGTTTCATAATGGTCTCTTCATCCATTACTTTCTCATTTTAAGACCTGAAATCATCAGACTTATACTGCTTCAGATGCTACTGCGCTTGACAGACTCAAGAGATGAAAAATTTAATAGATGACCGAATTCATTGTTGTCCTCCACAGGCATTTCATTTTAGTGCTTTCTCTTCTCTGCACTGGTAGTTTTAAACCCCTATGAAACACTTGGTTACATAACTCAGAGAGTGCTACGTGACAGGGCCACCACTTGAGCACTTTCCACCTCAGTGAACACGCTGTTGAAGGCACAGCAAATACGCAGGAACCAAGGCTTCAAACCCAGTCTGGAGATCAGAGAAGGATCAAGCTGCAGCTGCAACACTAAGAGGCAGAACATGAATTTGACATCCTTTCCCTTCCAGCAACTGTTAAAGGCTGGGCTTCACACTCTTTGGCCAGTCCCACCAAGAATAATATTTTGCATTTTTGGATCTTTTTGTGGTCTTCTGTTTAGAAGGGAACTACTGAGGTTGCTTCGCTGCTTCTGGTCACACTGGGGTGTTCAGGCTCACTGGCACTAAGATTTCATGAAAGTCACTTACCTTTGCATCAGTCTCTGACTCTGTTTCCTGACTTGGGGGCAGGGATGAGTAATTTAACTCCCTGAAGGTGCAGAGCAGAGGTCTCCCCCTTCACAGCTGTTGGCTATGCAACCTGTTCTCGAGGGACTATTCTGTACTATGAAAGCTGAAAAGCAAGCTCGTCCATCAGTATCAATTTTTAACAAGGCTTTGAAAATCTGGAAAACTCCAGAGGATTGGAAAAACACCAGCCCCTCACTGATATTTCCAGAGCACCGCAAAACAAATCATCTGGCCTGCTTCTATGCCATCAACCTGTGAGAAACAATGAAATAATTTTTTTTTTTTAATGATAGTGTTGATGCAATTTACTAAAAGCTCAGTAATACATTAGAGGTGGCATGACATACTAATTAGCGAACTAAGCTGATTCTGAAACAACAAGACACATTAGAGAATAAACCTGGTAACTAATAGGTACTGTAATATTACTATAACTGAAAAATCAGTAATGATGCAGTCTGGTGTATATTTTATTCAGTTTGTACAAGCATACGTTCCCAGGCCTGAACTACTTAATATGTTATCAGAAGTCACCAAAAATATCCAAGCTCCTAAGAAGATCCCAGCTCGTGTGAGCTGTGATGAACAAAACAAAAAAGATAAAGAAACCTCCCTGAAGGCAGTCTGCCTGGAAGCAGGCAAAAACATGTCTCATTGTAGTTGAAGTCAGCCATCATGACAAACGTGCCTTTCAGAGTGCAGAACCCTGTCCTACGACAAAACAGATGCTAAAAAAAATGCAAAGGGTGATGAAGATAAGCAGATGGGCACAGATGCTGGGTAAGACACTGTGGTTGAGGGGTTTGGCTGAATAAAGGACAGGAGGTGCAGCAACAGCAATGGGAATATTTTATTCAGTTCTGACAATCACTCTCCAAAAAAAGTGTTGGAAGAGTGAGGTACATTGAAGTAATTATTCCAGTAATCAAAGGATTGAAAATTAGAGCCTTTACAGTAATTGCTTCAGAGAGATTATCTGCTTAGCTCACCAAAACCAGAAGTTAAGAAATGGCAAGTACATGTGCCTACAATATACCTGCCAGACACAGGTATACTAAAGCCTGATGGTTAGAAATGGGTTATGGAAGAAAGGGGAAGGTTTTCATCTGCAAAGGTACTACCATTAGAACACTTCACCTATTGCTTCTGATGGATGTTGTCCTCTCACTTTTCTTGGCAACACAAGACTGGAATTTATGACTAAAAATGGAGTTGAAGCTTGAATAACTGAAGCAGCATTTCATGCCTGTAAGCACTGTGGCTCACCTTATGCTTTCAGATAATCACAATATTACCCTATAAAATTAAAAATCTTTTTAAATCTATAAACAATCCATGCCATCAACAACAAAACTGGCATTAACTAGCTCACTACCCATGTTTAGATCCAGGGTAACCCAATAGCTTTCAGTGTCTTCCAACTGGAACACAGAGGGAAAAGTTATGCTTACCCTTACACAGAGCTTACCCTAACCTTTGCTAGATTTACTCCTCAGAAACAGCCTGGTATTTCAACCATTCCAAAGCACTATCTTACAAGGTATGCTGGGCCAATCCCCATCACACAAAGCTATCCAGCAATTAGAATACCTGGGAAGTCCAGGCTCCATTTCCCTGGCGTGCCACTGTACAATAATGGACCTTTTATAACTAAGCTAAAAAAACAAAAAAGCAAACAAACCAAACCAAACCAGGAAGTTTTCCAAAGCTTTAAAGGTTAGAGAACCTCCCTTCACAAGAAAAACTTCTGAAGAAGTTTCTGCTCAAAGATCCTCCCTGAGAATAGACATGAACTTCTATGTGTGATGTCGTATTTTCTAGAGTTGCAGAGGATGCTCAGGTCCAATACAAGCTCAGTGAAAGTACAGAGCCTTTTCCACGGAGTTGTAAGGCAGGAAAGTGCTCTGCAGATCCTTGGTTTTATTCATGGCCTTGCTTTGTTGTAAGATATCTGGAGATGTTCTACACAAGAGAACTAATCAGAATAGAAAAAAAAAGTAGCTACTGGAATATTACCATCTACTTAACTGTGCAAAAACAAGTGGCAGAGATATCAGAACCAGGAGACAATATTAATTTTAAAAATTCCAACTTCCCCATTACTTTGAAATCTACAATCTAGAGAACTTAAAAGAATAAAAGCATTAACTTTAGCAAGTATCTTCCCTTTCACCTGCAAAAAGGTTCCTTTGCCAGCTCTGAAGATATTAATCCCCAAGCAAGTACATAGTTTGAACACCTCGAATTTGTGATTAAAAGAAAAGTCATTCAGGAAGGAAGGACCTTCCTATTTGCATGACAGAACAGAATGCACCAACGCTGCAACCTACAGAGCAAGGCAGCTCCCAAGATTACCATGACCAGAAGCATTTCTAGAATCGGTAAGTCACTGACCACCTTCCATGCAGCTTAGCAGCTTACCACTTAGCACTGGAAAGCAATTCCTGTGGATAATAATTGTCAGCATTCCCACGATTCAAGGTCATCTAGAAGGTGAATTGTGCATTTTAGTTCTCACAGTCTCTTAACTGTTGTGCTGGATTGACAGGCTCCTTTGAAAGAAAACCAATAAGTTTCATTGTACCAAGTGTTTATTCGTCCCCAACAAAAACAGTACCTCCTGAGAACTACTTTGGTTTGAAAATTATACTCTGCAATACCACATTTACCAGTAGGACAAAAAAGAAGTATCATCTTTGTTTCTCTGAAACATAGGTCAAAACAGACAGCAGGATTTACAAATAAACAAACAAGCAAGATCAAATCCCCTCACTAAATAAAGGCTGCTTCTTATGGTTAGGGATTTAACTTTGCTGTTAGGAACTTTTTCAAGAGTCACTGTTCTAAGGACTAGCACACACTGGCACATTTTCTGCCAGCAAACCATATTCAATTAAAACTCAAAAGCGAGGCTTCTTCTAAGGACCAGACCCGATCCTAGGCAGCCTGCAGGGACTGCTTTTCCCAGACTAAAGTCTGGGCAGGCCATTTGCATCACTCCAGACTCTAAGTGTGCTACTGTTCAGCATACCTTTGCCACAGATATGAGCACCTGCTTCCACCCCGACAGGCAGCAGTGACCTTCTCATGTTGCCACGTGGGAGGCCAGTGGACAATGTGGTGCAGATCAGAAGGCCCAAAAAGAACACAACCTTTCACGTGCTAGCCTGAAAACATTTTAAATATGTATTTTAATTTCGGGA
Source organism: Empidonax traillii (assembly GCF_003031625.1). Lineage (NCBI taxonomy): Eukaryota > Metazoa > Chordata > Aves > Passeriformes > Tyrannidae > Empidonax > Empidonax traillii. Next base: position 182,071 of record NW_020955960.1, on the reverse strand, counting down.
CCAAAGGACAGGAAGTTTTAGGAGCTGCCATTTGCTTTTCCTTCCAAATCTGAATGCAGAGCTGCCTGAAGCCCCTTGCCAAACACAAATCAAGTGACTGTAGCAGGCTGAGAACGTGTCTTTTGCTCACCCATGAGCAGATCACAAGCTACAATTACTGTGTCATATGGAGGACGCCCCTTTCTCTTTAATGGAATAGGAGCATTGGACCATATAACATCATATGCAGGACTTGAAAGAGAAATACAAGGTCAACCAGACTGCAGTAAGTCCTGTAATTCAGATTTATCCATTACAAGGCCAGGGCTGTAAGTAACATTATTGTGTTCTAGGCAAATACATATTGAAGAGAGATGAGGTCCTGCAGTCAGTCAGTCTGAGCTACAGAAACTGAACAGTAAATCTATAAGCAGTGTATTTTTGTCCTTTGTTTCTGCATCTCTTTCCCAACAGTAACCTCTTCCCCTAGAAAACACTTGCCAGGAGCAAAACACTACAGAACAGAGGCATACTTAGCAAGCTGCCTGCTATTTAACATAAGGGCTGAGTTCCCTCTGCCTTTCCTGTCCCTGCTGGGCTGGAGAACAAAGGTAGAAGGGTGAGATCTGTGCAATTCTGTATGCCTTCCTTGTACAGCTGATGAATATTCACCAAGCCTTAGTGAAATTTTACTTTCACACACATCTTAATTAATTTGTTCATCAGCTCAAAGCAGAGACTGCTGATCTCAGAGACACATAATCCTCTCCTATTTCCAGGGAAGCCTTCAGGTTTAACTTAACTTTTCATGACTTTAAACAAAAAATCTTATGGCGCAAGGTAGGCCTCTTTATAACAGCACAACAAAGTAATTTAAAAACCAAGGAAGTGGAAATCTCACTATCTCCCCAGGACATGATTTTCCCTTCCACTTGTAGCTTTTTTTTTTCCTGCCACAGAGGAGAGAATGAGGGCCAAGGAGAAATGACAAGAATAAACCTGATGTAGAAACTGACTGAGGCAGTGGTTCAGAAAATGTTGTAACCCTGTATTGCAGCACGACCAGAGCATTAAAAATACTTGAGCAGCTGCAGACAAATCACTGGTTCAAAGTCTCTCTCTAAGCGTGTTTTAATTTGATATGAAAAGTATGGTACCATAAATCTTTTAGTCCCACTGAATAACAGCATGTTCAAGAGAGCACATAATCAAAATTAACATAAAAATGAAACAGCAGGAGTTAGTTCTGAGGCCTATGCAGCTAGGGTTTTTTTTTTGAACACTGATTTGTTTGCTTTTAGTGTTGATGCAAGAGAAAATAGGTTAACTGAACTGAAACGACATGAAATACTTAATACCAATTAAGTAAAAAAATAAACAAAGCCAAACAACAGAAGAGACAAAACAAGTAGAATATTTAACAAGATAAAAATACATGTATCTAAAACTGCCTAAGTACAGCTCAATATAAGCAGAATAAGAGCACTTGTTTATTAGGAGACAAGTTGAATAACCTTTGGAAACTTTCAGCACATACTGGTTCACTGCAGAGTTCAATCCCAAACACAGGAAAGCATGCCTCAACCTTTTTTTTTTTCTTTTTTAGAAGGCAGAAGAGTTTGTTTTAGCAGTTAAATCTCAAGCAGTTTGATTTTGCAACAGATTGGGAAAGAAGATGTTGATAAGGACCAGGGACAGTCAAGGCCAGCTGGTAATGCTTGTGGTTCTTTAACATGAAAACTACTGCTCCTCTGATATGCTAATCAAACATCCTGCATAGCTACAACAGCTTGTTGTTATTTACTCGTGAAATGTGAACGATTATAACTCCTCGGCAAAAGTTAATATTATGTAATTTAAGCTTTATGTAGAAGACAAATACCTCGAGGTGCTTATTCAAGTGGTACTGTTTGATCAAAATCAACAACACAAGCAGATGAGTTGCTTGATTAGTGTCCAGAGTTCCATTGTACTGTGACAGCAGTGTCAGCCCTGACATGTCCGCACTACACTCAATGACAGATGAGCCCAAAAGTAATTTTTCAGACCTGCCAAAAGCAAAACACAATGAGAATACTAACAAATTCAGCTAAGTGCACTACTGAAAATAATTAGGCATAGATTAGGGTATTTGGAGAAAGCCAATCCCCACCCCAGGCATTACAAGACAGAGTTGGTAAAACTCTGAAAGCATAAGACACTGATTATTTAATGAGAATCAAGCTTATTGCTGAGGAAATGTATATTATATATTCACAAAATATACTTTGTATTTGGCAACAAATCAGCTGTTAATAAAAAAAACCAAAACAGAACATAAGAATTCATTGCAAAGAACTTAAAAAGTTTGCACCATGCAGAGCTTCCCAAATGTACAACACCCTAGTTTAATACAGTATTTCTACAGAGGAAAGAAATACTTGTTTTTAAACATGACTAATACTGAAAATAACTTACTATGTAGGCATCTACTGGCAAAGACAAAAACAATGCCCCAGGCATTAAATCAGGGGACATAACAGTAACAACTTTGAATGACACCACACTATGTGAATATTACATTATTCCAGATTGTCAGAACTTCCTGACAGGTCAAGAGCTAGTGAGAGGTAGGATGTAAATCTCCCTGGTTATCACTACCCTTTCTTTCAGGCATCTGAACATGCCAAGTTGAAAACAATCAAAACTCCGGTAATTTCCAGCATGAAGACAAGGAAAATGCTTGCAAAGATAAATACCAGTGAAATTATCAGGGTTAAGTTCGAGAAAAAGGTCTGCCTGCATAAGGCCCACCTCAGGTTGCAAAGAGAAGTAGTGGCTGCCCCAACCCTGGAAGTGTCCAAGGCCAGGCTGGATGGGGCTTTGAGCAATCTGGACTAGTGGAAGGTGATCCTGCCCATGGCAGGGGAGATAGAAACAGATGATCTTCAAGGTCCCTTCCAACCCAAACCATTCTATGATTCTATGACTGAGTCAGGGAATTGGTATGCTTGAATTAGAAAGTCTGCTTCTAAGCAAGAGCCATCTTTTACTCTCATACCAAAATTTAAATGTTTTACATGACAGCTTCTTGTTTTTTGCAGTACTGAAGCCTAAATAAAAATGTACTTCACAGAAACTCATCTGAAATGTAGGGATGGGGGGGTTGTTCTTGCTGTGGATTTGTTTTTGCTTTAGCTACTTGTTTTTTAAATTAAAACCTGCTACCTCAACAGAGCCCATAGAGCACACTAATAGTGGCACAACTAAAACTGAAAAAAAAAAACCCTCTAGAAATACCATATCCCCAGGAGATTTAATCTTTTAAAGCAACAACAGTGATGCCATTTACTACTTAAAATAATAAAACCAGAAAAACAACTATATAATTTTGACTGATTTTTCACATTAGGGCCAGCCCGAATCATTTCATCCTCTCACCTAAGTTCCTCTCTCTCAAGTGTATGAATGACACTGTACTCTTGGACAAAAAACAGGCAATAGTCATGTTTGCAATTAAATCCATTTACTATTAAATTCTATGGATTCACATTACGAGATTCATCGAACTATCCAATCGCATTTACAGCTTTTCAGGGTTGCACTTGGGCAGCTCAAATTCCTAACTCAGAAGACACTGTTCCCTGTAATCTACAGCTCTCAAGGCATGGGAAAGAGGCAGCGGTGCCCTAGGCACTGTACCCCCACTTTAAAGAAGTTACTATAAAAGTCACCATATGGATCCAGTTTCAGTTCACACCAAGATTATATTTTGTTCCTTTAACAGGAGGCCCACAATTAACTATTACAAACAGGCAGCCTGGAGAAGACAACATGTACCCTCCTGATAACCAAAGACAAGTCTCAAAATTTTGAGGCTCTGCATTCTTAGAAGTTAAATTCTTTCTTAAAGAGTACCCCAAGCACAGCATCAGAGTGTGCCTTCCACTTTTTAATTTTAACAGTACTTGAGAACAAAATAATGACTTATCTGAAATCTGTTTATTGTGCTTCATGGTATTCACTATTTCTAATAATTAACCTCAGTAAACAAGTTGTATTTTGCCTTGCACAGATGGTTTCAGACATAAGATACAATACCGTTACAGCAAAAGGAGAATATTAAAAGGTGTCAAAGATGTGAAAATAAAGTTTTACTGTACAAGCCAATAGTAACAAAAATTAATCAAGCTTTCAGTACAAAATTGTAGGAAATTTGTGGAAAAAAAAAAGGGTTTAAGTGCTGAAAGAGAGATTCTGAACACAAGAGCAGCACTCCTTTACACTTTGGACTGTGTGCAAATGCAGCAATAATACAATACCTGTATTTACATTACAGAGGTAAGAAAACAGCAGATAAAGCTCAGTTCCTACTGTGATAGTCACAGGCCTGCCATCATCTGGTTAAGAACAGGGCTTCTGCTACTCAAGGAAAAGAGTCAGGCATAGAGTTCATGCACTAATGCTACTCTGCAGCTTATGCTAGTGTTGAGAGCTTGTCAATTAAATCATCAACAGTATTCACAAGGAGTTTGGTATCCTCCTTCTCGCTCATCCGATGCTGGCCAATTTTGCGCAGGATAACATCCACATCTTTGCTCAGCACACGATCAGCAACTTGCATAGAGATCTGCCAAGGGACATCACCATCCTTCATGCCATGAATAAGTCGTAAGGGACAAGTTATAGGGATGGGACTATTCAGCACACAGTGATTTTCTGCTTCTTTGATAAAGTCATACGTCAAGGAGTAATATCCTTCCTGGTTATGTTTTGTTGGAAACTTCCATTCGCCTTTTTCTTCTATTTCCTTTTGTGCCTATAAAAAAAGAGAGCAAGGAATAGACAAGGAATAGACAAGACAGATGTTAGGAGTATTTTAGAGTGCCTCAAGTTATTTCTGTTCTAAAAGTGCTAATAGTCTTTGAATCACTAGATTTCACCTTGTTTGTTTTCATTAGCAAAGGTGTATTCCTGTTCTCCTCACAGCACCTGAGAAGACAAACCCCCTACCATGTCACAAAAGATGCTCTGCACATCTCTGCTGCAAATTAATCTAGGTAAAATTCATCAATGAAATTAAGTTTCTCAGCCAGAATCTATCAGAAAAAAAAAATGCATAAACACTGTGAACAGTAAGTCTCCTTGGATTCAATCAGTTCCCAGAACCTCAATCAAGGAGAATCCTAGGAAATGGAATTTTCCATTTATCAGTCTTTTCAGTAATTGGCACAATTGCTGTATCTAAATTTTGTACTTCCAGATTTTTAACCTTAGTCCTAAGTAGTAATGCTGACACTACAAAGTGCATTAGAGAAAAACCAAAAAAAAGAAGGAAAATATTTTAATTATTCTAATGCACAACTTATTTATTGCCATATAACGCCTGATTTAATTTCCTAAAGATTGGACATTATCATCAGAGAAGAAACACAGAAAGGCAGTTCCCACTCCTAAACCTTACAGTCTTTACAAACACACTGATGTGAATTATTTCCTTACTACACCCACAACCTATGTCATACTCTTCTCATCCAACCTCATGTCAAATACATTAGTAGCTACTTCTCCATCCTTGAAAGCACAAGGATTCAATTTCAATGTAAATATAAGATATTCAGGGCTGAAATGTAATGGACTGCTAACAGCAGGGGTCTGACTTCACCTCCCATACGGCACAGCAATATAAACACATTCTGGGTAGTGCTCACATCAGTCTCATACTACAATAAACAGCATTTTGCAGACTTTTAGATTAATGTAAATTTTTAGCTTACTTCCACTACACAGAAAACTTAACTGCAAATCTGCAGGAAAGGCACAGTTTGAACAACAGGGTTTCTTAAACAGCTGATGGATTTTTAGACTGCACAAAAGCCAACCATCTACACTTACCTCAATCGGAAGCCTCTTGAAACTTGTTACAAGGTGGTCTGCTGCTACAGCTACTCCAACCAGAGCAGCTACTTTATCTGGGCGTGCTATTGCAGCATGGAGCATCAGCCACCCACCCATACTGGAGCCCACCAGAATCTGAAAAAAAAATTTAAAAAGGAGAAGAAAATATAATGTTTTACAGGGAAAGGGGCTGATAAATTTTTTTTCCTTTTACAAAGTATCAGTTTTCACTTTGTTTAACTACTGAAACCTTGGGCATAATCCTGCTGTCCTTACCCAGGCAGAACTGCTGTCACCTCCAGTGGAAATTTTGCCTGAGTAAGCACCACAAGATCTGGTATTTATTATTCTGTTTGGCATGGCTGGTTATTGCTGTCTGAGACTGAAACACTGAAAACAAAATGAGAGTTGAAACAATTCAGTATCACATGCATACTTTACGTTTCCTTCTTAAAATAAATGCACATGGGAAAGGCTCAGTGCAGCAAAAGAAGTAAACAAATGTAATTCGTAATACAAAATTGTTTTAAACAAAACACTAGGTATTTCCAGACTGAAGGAGATTCCAAGTTTCTCACAGTAATTTCTAAAGTAAGTGAAGAAGTCAAATACTGCTTCTGCTTGACATCTTTTTAAAGCTATTTAATCATAGCTATTTACATAGCTTGTAACCTTCCTGCAAATCCTTTAATTAATGTGCCAGCATGGGACAGTGACACACTTTTTCTTAAGAGGGCTGCACTGCACTGGAACAGTTCCCAGTCCCCTGTCAGGTGGCACCTCCATCATGAGGCTTTCTCAGACTCTCTGGGATGACAGCCTTGCTCTGAGCAGGAGGTTCTAATAAACAGCCTCTGGGAGGTCCTGCCAACCCATGCTTCTGTGATTTTATAATCTACCTGCTTGCAAAAAAGGTTCTGCAAATACGACCTCTCAAATGATTCAGCTTGAAAGTGAGCAAGTGTCAGTTGTTCAGCAGAAGCTACTGTCGACCAGAGCTGTTATGGCATACCTTTGATAAATGTTCTACCTCGAGGGGAAAAAAAAAGGATTTAAAATAAAATATTACCTGTGGTCCATCTGTAAGTTCATCCAGTATAGACAGAACATCTTTTCTCCACTTCCCAACTGTACACTCCTCAAAGTTACCATCTGAACTTCCACATCCCGTATAATCAAATCTGTAAAAGTAACCATCAAAATGAAAGTCACGGTACTGTCCAGAGCAACACAGACACTAGCTTAACACTACTGTTTAATCAAATTAAGCAGCGGACAAGACACCACATTAAATATTTTCTTACTTGGTCCCGCTTATTACTTGCACCAGAAATCGCACAGAAAGAGGTTTAAATACAGCATATGCAACTAAGTGATGCAGTGTTCTCTTATAATTTGATATCATCATAACTTACAAGAATAGACAATTTTTCTTACAGATAAAAAAAAATCCCAAATACTTCAATTTTAAAGGTATTTTTAAAATGTACAAACTCTCTTTCAAACACTGTACCCAAACAGGAAGATTTAGCACAGTCAGCATTCAGCCTAGTCTATCAGAGGATGGCATCTTCGACCACCAGCATGTTCTTCCAAAACCACAGAAGACACGGGGTAAATTAGTCAGACTCAGTAGGTAAGGACCATGCTGACAGTGGTAACTTGAAAAAAAAGAGAACTCCAGGTCCTTCCTTTTTCATTGCTGTGCCTGTACCCTGATTGTAACATGTAGCACTGGCTAGACTACAGAAATCTATTAGAGAGTTTTCTGAATTACTTTCAGAATACATTCTCTCGATTTACCTCAGTCTCCCGACAGACAGAAATCCTAAGTTTGGAAACAGAAGAAAGACTTCTTAGCTTATCTACAGCACTGGATGCATTCCAATCCGAATGCCAGAGTTTACATTTCTGAAGAACAACACTCCACATGTACCTGATGAAGGAATGACCTAGTGATTTGCAGAAGTCTTCAAGGGCAGTTGCTTTCTCGCCATTCATATTTGAATTAAAGCCTGGGAGGAAAATAACCCCTGGATTCCTGCCTTTTAGTTTGTGATAAGCAAGATTTGGTCGATCAGGTCGAGTAAGAAAGCTGACTGATGACTTCAGCCTGCAAACTAATAAAAAGAGCTATTTAGTAGAAACATCATGATAACCTTGGCAGAAATATTAGTATTTTACAACCCTAGGGTTCAGGAAATATGGGCACATTATGTGAAAACGATATTTTGGCTCAAGAAGAAAAAAAAAACCACCTCCTGTACTTTTTAATGACTGACAAGTACTGATGAACCTGAGAGGGAAAGCCAACTCTGATTCATTCTCAACTTATTAAATGCCAACCATACACGGAGTTCACTCAGCAATTAGCACAGTGGTTGACTGAAGACAAATGCTAAGATTTCCTAGACTTCATCTTGTCCTCATGTTTTATACTACCTTGAAGGCATTTACTCTCTTCACAAGAAATTGTAAGATTTTTTTATCTGCTTCTTTTAACTTTTTATTTCAGCTTTTTTGTTTTTTTTTCTGGATTTCAAAAAAGTATAATTTTGGGACGAGTATGCCGTGCAATGTTAAGTTTGCAAGTACATGAGCTGACAAATTTTCATGAAAATTAAAACTGAAGGGCAAAACTGCAGCTGTATCAAAATCCTGGACCCACACCATATATATGGAGAGGTACGGTGGGAAAGTTCAAAATCAAGAATTGGGAAAGAATGTTGTGACTAACTTTTTAAAGTTAAGGGAACAAAACACAACATTAGCACTACTTAAAACCAAATGAAATAAGTAACATCTAGCCCTTTTCATGATATCGTCAACAGCTGTTCTGCTTAAGTTAAAGAATATTGCCAGGAACACTGAAAAAAAAGAGTAATTTTAACACTTTGCTATCATAACATCAGCTGTTTTCTCAGATATGAAGCACAGCTCCACATTCTGTAAACACAGAGTAACACATTAAAGACATCCCATAAGAAGAAACACAATTGACCTCTGTAGAGCTGTGATTTTCTTATGCTTTTCCAAAAGATATCCCATTGCATGGTTTGGTGTATTCTCACTGGAAAGGTTACGTTATTCCAGTACTTAGAATGTTCTGTTTATTCAGAATGAAAAAAAGCACTTTGCAACCCTAAGCAGTTTGCAAATATTTAAATAATTAAAAATAATTTTGTGCAAATTCTGTCAAAGAAATCTGCAACACTTACAAGAGTGAGAAGCTTTCCTATTGGTATAAACTTAAAATTATTTTGTTCTGCTTTACTTCAAAATAACAAATGAGACACATTTAGAAAACAAACACTAGGTTGGACTCCGTTATTCACATTATAAACATCAACCACCACCCTATAAGTGAATTTCAAACAAGAAAATAGGATTAACAAAGGAAATGTTAACTAATTAATAACTATGCTGATCTCAACAGCTGCTACAGTATTTAATCTAACTTTAGCAGGCAACTGTACATCTGCTGCGGGTGAGGAACAAGTAATTCACAGAGAGGTGTTATGGAGACTTAATCCACTCTATTATCCCACTCAGCAAGGTAATTTGTTAAATTAAAAGCTTGGTCAAGTCTCCTAAGACTTTGATACTCTTAATTTGTAGATTAGAAGACGAGTTCTTCAGCAGCGGGGTACAGAAACTACGCAACCCGATATAATGCTGCAGGGCTTCCTGGTGTAACAGGATAAATCCCAGTAACAGGATAAATACTGCAACACTAGACCCCGAGAGCATCGCAGTGCAGCCCTGAGTTCTGTTTTGTCACAATCAGAGACACTGCATTCAAGGGGTCTGGGGGGCTCTGGTTGTTGTTAAACTTTTCATGTGTGTGAATAAATGTGGATGTGTAACTGATGACACACTCAATCAATCAGACGCTCTGCTCATGTTATCGTTATAATCCCACAGAAAGGGAGAAAAAACAGCAGCAAAATCCCACTGTAGTTATTTTAGTGCAGCTACAAAATGCGCACCCTTAGCGGCAAGTAAATTTTACTCACTGAGCAGCCTCAGATGAGGTTCATCACCTTTTCTGTCAAATTTAAGGCAATGAATAAACTCAACAAGTCAGACAAGCACAGAATCTGGAAGAGCAAAAAGGCGCGGGGGGCACTACGTGTTCTGGCAGGGGACCGTCCCACTCAGGAGTGGATGCCAGCAGAGTTTTTCAGGTGCTTGGGGAAGCTTTGCCCGCAGGCACGTTTCACACCCAAGCAGACGAACTGGCACACCGATTCCCAGCTCTCCAAAACGCAGCAGGGGCAGAAGTTGCTCAGAGCCCGCAGAACAAACGCGGGAAAGCAGCTGCCCTGCCCTACCCTGTGCACAGACACCGACCCGCCCCCGGGCAGGGCGGGCGAGGGGAAGAGAAACCCGTCAGGAGCGCCGTCCCTCGGAGGAGAGCGAATTTTAACAATCCCACCCCAACCCCGGAGGACGCGCCCGGGCCGTCCCCGATAGACACGGCGCTGAAGGGGTGTTTGCTCCCGAGCACCGCCCCGCGGCCAGCACAGCCGGCACCGGCCCACATCCGCTGCCCTGCGGCTGATACCCCTTCTCCTCCGAGCTCCCCGGGGCCCTGCCCTTACCCGGGAGCCCCCGGGCCGCGCTCGGCGGCGACAGCGGCACCGCCACGGCCGAGGCAGCGCGGCCGCCCCGCACCAGCGCCCACAGCGCTCCCGCCATGGCCGCCATGGCCGCCGCCCGCGCAGGCGCCGCCCCGCCCCGGCCGTGAGGCGGGCGGGGAGCCGGGAGGTGCCCGGTGAGGCGGTACCTGCAGGTTCGCGGACAGCGCCGGGCTCCTGAGGAGAGAGAAACACGGAGCTCCTGGAGCAGGTCTAGCGGAGGGCAACAAAACGTGATTGAGGGGCTGCAGCATCTTTGTTACAAGGAGAAGCCGAGGGAGCTGGGCCTGTGCAGCCTCGAGGAGAAGCGGACGAGAGGGGACCTCATTAATGGGCATAAATACCTGAGGAGGAGATGCTAGGAGGATGAAGCCAGGCTCTTCTCGGTGATGCCAAGCACTAGGATGAGAGGCAACAGGCAGAAACTGATGCGCAGGAGTTCCACTTGAACATGGGGAAGAACTTTTCTGTGCCGGTGACCACACACTGGAACGGATTGTCCAGAGAAGGTGAGGCGTCTCCCTGACTGGAGACATGCAAGAACTGTCTGGACGCAATCCTATGCCATGCGCTCTGGGATGACCCTGCTTGAGCAGGAAGGCTGGACCAGCTGGTCCACTGTGGTTCCTTCCAACATCACCCATTCTGTGACTCTGTGTTCTGGAGAGGGCACCCTCCTCGAGCGCCTCTGTACCAGGCAAGGCTGGATGCACCTGTACCTCAGGTTGCCTCTCTGTATGTAGGGCTCTGTATCTGTTAGGATACATTTTGTAATATATATATATATAAAAAGTATTGCACTAATTACCTGCCCCTTACAGTCAGCCAGAAAGGACATTTGCAACATCATCTTACCTCCCTCAGTCATCTCTCCAGCGGCATCGCTGCATGGCTGTTTGTCAGCCTGCTGGGTGCCCGAACAGGCTCACACCGCCTCACCTGCTCTCCTCAGCCTTAGCTGTATGGGCACAGTAGCCAAAACAAGGTCCTTCTTCACCGTACCCTTTTAGATACAGGCCTTGGCAGACACCCAGAAAGGAAGAAAGTAATCACAGGACTGCTGAATCATTCAGGTTGGAAAAGATCTCCAAGATCGAGTCCAACCAGCCAGGCCAGCACCTGTAGGTCATGGGATACAGCAGCTGAGGTTTTTAAAATGCAGCCTACATGGTTTGCAATTACCCAAGATCTTTCAGGGTAAGCGGGGGCTTGACTCCCATGGGAGTTAAGCTTGGAGAGCTGGAAGACTGATCATAAAACATGGTGCCTACCACCCTTCTTTGCTTACAGTGTCCTGATGTCCACCACTACAAAGTCCATCACACTTCACGAAGATGACTGCGAACAGAAATGAAATAAATCAGAAATAAAAAAGGAATAAATAATAAACTGCATGGACTTCCACAACAAGCTAATAATTCCTGCAATTCAAGTCATGTCTAAGTCAAATACTGTGAAAACTGGGAAATCCTCAAACTTCAGCAGTTTCTAGTTTGCAGATAAAACAAAAAAGATTGTCTATATCCAAATCTGGTGATAAATTTTTCAAACAGACTCATAAAAAAAATGAAAAAGGTAATATACTATATACATGCAGTAAACAGACCACACTCCTAATTTCACTGCCATCTGAAAGATTGTTTTCCATAGCTCTTTGATGGGGAAACACAGGGAAAAGCTCAATTAAGCATTACTATGAAACACATTATTGCTTGCACAACTGTATATGACTATTTAACAGACAACCAGAAACGTCTCAAGATAAAGCAGCAAGAAAATATTTGAAACAAGTGTATTTTTAAAAATGTTTATTGAAATGCCTTCATTTCATCATGCAGGATACAAAAATTATTATTAGAAAACCTTTATAACGATACTAAGGAGTAAAATCAAGATACATCAGGGAAAAATAATAACTGTATAAACAAAACCAATTTATTTCTGATAGTGTTTTTAAATCATGGATTACAGGCTGTGATCTGCAACATGATAACAATTAGCTTGTGATAACAGTCCCTTCTTTCATGAGTCAAGTCAAAACTGATGTTTGTCATGCTAGAGCAACCACATCACCTGTGTATACCAGAAAAAATTCAACCCTGTCATTAGATATAGGGTTTAAAAAATATAAAAAAAAATATTCTGCCAGCATACTTCTATTCTGCTTTCAGTTTGTTCCACCAAAAGCCATTAACTTTTCATCAAGAAAAAAAGAAGGCTAATGTGCTTTCTTCTAGTACACAAACCACAGAGCACGTAAGTTTTGATTACAGAAACTGAACCTCTTTAAAGTCATAATACAAAAGACTTTCTTGAAGTTCAGTGCAATTAAATAATTTACAATTTTGCAATATTAGTCAAGGACTTGGAAGCGATTTTAAAGTGGGAGACCACTGCATCCTCAGTGTTTTTGTTGTTTTAGGAATCTCAATCCCTGCTACTTACAATTTTCAGGGTTTTTATTCATATACTGCTTAGTGTAAACTCTTAGGACTTGCCTCTCTCTTTCTATTCTATTTGACAGCATTATTATGTGCAGATATACATTAAACAAAAACAACAAACCTACTCTCTGGGGCTGAGAACCTGGCTCCAAAGAATTTAGACAGGTAGAGATTGTGGTCCTGGCTTCAAGGTGGGCAGTGTTTGAGAGATTGCAGTAGAGGGTTCACTTGGCACAGAGTAAGATTAGAACCACACTGGGACCTTACTACATAAAAGAAAATTGCTGTAGGGTCCAGAATCAGCTCGTCCTATTCAACAGTGAAGATTAAAAAAACCCTTCCTTACGAGGAAGTTAATACACGTGTTTCATTTAACATCCTTGTGGAAAAAAACTGCATCTTTATAAGGCTATCCTTCTCTTTTTTTGTCAAGCTCCATAGATGCAGAATTTAAACATACAGTTAGTGCCTCTGAGTGCCTGAACACGCAGAATATCCTAACAATTTAATTACATTAAAAGTCATGAAGGAATTTGGCACTGTCCCCTTACAGAAAGTTAAGTAGAACTAACAATATGAAGACATTATGATACTGGAATCTTATAACTCTTTGGCTCTGTTGTGACACTTAACTACTAAGGCAAGAATTGTGTGTACCTTAGGGTTGCTTTTTTTTGTTTGTATTTTTACAAAACACTTGATTAAAAGTTTTTTTAAAAAATCACCTAATCATCTAGAAATGTCAAATGCTGCATATTAAAATATATGCTTATTACACCTTTTTTGTTCCAGTACTAGAATTTTTGCATACTGATGACAACACACAGATTTGTAAACTGTTCAGTATGAGTTTACGAAGGCAATTCTCTATGTAAGAGAATTTGTAGAAACTTGTCACTGAATCCAGATGCTGTAATGAAAACTGCCCGATTATCCGTTTTTGGAGCACTACGATTCTCTCAACAGCTTTAGCTCTTCCGTTCCTATAAATATCAACTAAAACAGGTCACAGCCCCCCCCTTTTCAGTGCATTTGTAAACCCCCCTCAGTCTGAGGTTTCGGGTGCACATCATAAGGAGGACATTGCAGGGTACTCACTGGCTCTTCAGCTTTCACTACATATGGCTAACTTCATTGGTTAGGTTATTGCAATATGCCCTACTGCTCCCCTTTTCCTACAGCATGAAGTGGGTGTAGCCTTCAGCGCCCGTGACGATGACATCCATCCATATCCTCATGGCTTCTGGCGAAGGGGCAACCATGTAGTATATGCGGTCATGGGTCTTGACGCTGAAGGTGAGCAACGGGTTGGGACTCTGAAACGCAAGAGAAAGAGGGATTTCAAAAAGAAGGAAACCAAAGCCATTTATGGGTACCAGAAGTGAAATCGCTTATGGGGTTAAATAAATAGGGTTAACAATACGATAAAATGCGAAATGCTGCACCACTGCATCTTACAGTGCAGCAGATGTGTTTAAAGTGTTGGCATCCACCATAAACAGTTTTTACAGCATGTTTCCACTAGAGTTTTACACAGCAATACAGGGCTCTAAATTGTTGTTTCATGCCCAAATAACTAAACTCACCCTCACCATCCAGTGGCTTTCACTGGATCCATTTCCAGCTTTCACTGGCTTTCACAAATCCATTGAGCCAAGTATATATTTAGCTTGTTCACAACTCCTTTAAATTACAGATGAGAGGCAGGGGTGCAAGTTAACTCCCTCCTTGGGACAGAGACATCCCTTGATTTGCCAAAGCCACTGGTTTCAGTGGTCTCGCCACTGGACTAAGGAACTCCTTGCAGCAAATCCCACTTTCCAGTTAAGACACTCGTATCTCTGCTTTCATCAGTATTAAAAAGAAACACACAGTGTTAATCACTGATTAACTTCCTCATCCTTTTCCTCCACTGCAGTTTTTGTTTGTTTTGTTTGGGTTTTTAATGTTTGTTTTGGTTTTCTGTTGGTAGGTTTTTTCCTCCCCTAATAATAACGTCAACTCTCCCTTTGACTTCACAGCAGCTACCATCCTCTGGGTATTGCTCTATGATATATGGTTAAAACAGCAATAACAAACTTTACCTTATATGCATTCTTTAGATGATCATAATAGACTTCTTCAATAGCTTGAAAATATATTACACCTTTTAATTTAGTTTCGTGTTTGTCTAAAATGGAAAAGAGAACATACTTGAGAACTGAAATGAACAGTACTTTAAGAAGCAAAATCTTCATTTCATTTCCATATACGTTCAGCTGGTAAGTAAATGGCTCAATAGTCCTGCTTTTAAAATCCCACAGAAACTTTCAACCTTTGTTATTAGTTTGTCAGTTTTTTTCTGATGCATTTTTGATTTTACAATGTTTTCTTTTCCACCTGGCTTAAAAGGAAAAAAAAGATTCTGCCATTTGCTCCTCTATTTGCAAGTAACTCCCTTCACTGACGTGTTTAAACATTACGGTTGGTATAAGCCCACAGAAGGACAGATGTCTCTCAGGTACATCCAATCTTCTAACTGCATGAAAGCCAGCCAGACTTCACACAGTTTGCAGGTTAAGACCTCCAGTTTGCCTTCAAAGGAGAAGTGTTATAATAAACAAATTTTCAATACAATCTGATAGCAAAACCTTTACATTAGAATATCCTTTGTGCTTGTACCTTTTAAAAAAAGGCTTCTTCACATTTATAATAATCTCCTTCGGTCTCAATCTAAAATTTATTATTCAAATCAAGGGTTAGCAGGTTGTAGGCAGGTTTCTATAGGTTCTGACACATGGAAAAGTTTACACAGGAGGCTGAAAGTTCTGGGGCAGCAGCTCCAGCATCATAATTATCTGTTTGCACCCTCCTACTTTGACACCCAAGGTAAAAGCCAAATTAATTACACACAGTTTGTTCCTATTACAACAGCAAACTCCCCATTTGCTTCAGGGTGTCTGAAATAGGAATGCCTGAATGCACAGTTTTCCAGGGAGGCAGCTAACAAGGAGTAAGTTGTTATCCAGTGGTACTATGTACCAATATCCCAGTGCAGCAAAGCTGAAATACAGACTGGGAGTTTTTTCACTCGAGTTTTGATACTTACAACGGAGACACAATTGACTTAATCTCCCTTTAAAGACAATGGAAAGAAGCAGACACTTGCAGAGGGTCAATTCTAAACTATTCCAGACATCATCTCATACTGCCTTTTGTCCCAGCATTACCTAGTGAACCATTAGGGCAGGGAGGGTACAGACTGGGAACTTAACATCTTACCAGTCTCAACTAAAACGTTTCACAAGAAAAAGGAGCGAGACAGATCAGTATCTACCCTGCATTTTCCTGCAGTGGGTTGAGAAATTGTTAAGCAGCATCACAACTGCACGTGACAGTGAAGGGCAAACTTCCTTCCACTCCCAGTATTAGGGGAGTATAATGCTTTCTGACCCCAAGTTATAGTATCACCTTAACACTGGACAGTCATGCAGAACATCTTTATCAGTCTCTTGAGAGATCCTGCTGTCATTCTGAACACTCAGAGAACTCAGCTTACATCCTATCAGTAGCTCCAGGCAGTTTTGAAATCTTTGTATGATGGCAAAATGAAATCCCAGGGAGCAAACAATCCAGTGCTGGGAATCTCTCTGCAGCCCCCAGAGGACCAGCAGAAGTACTGAGGTATCAGATTAGAAGTTTATAGCACAGATTATACTAAACTAAACGCAATACTACACAAGGTATACTGTCTGTGCACTACAAGGAAACACTGGATCCACTCTCCTTTCAAGCCCCACCTGGGAACTTGGTTACAAGAGTATTTCAGGTACCCACAAGCTCCCATCGCAACAGTCCAGAGTTCCCTGCATTCTTCAGGCCAGAAAGTGCAGATCCTGCAGTTGCCGCACTAAATTGTCAGACTTTAGTGCACTCTGTCCAGAGCACTTGCAGAACTAAAGCAATGTACCAGTATATTCACTTAGAGTTGAAATACTCTGAGTTTACAGCACCTGTATTTATTTTGTAAGTCTACTATGTATTTAAAGATCTAGACAAATCCTCACTCATACAAGCAGTGGCATTTTAGTGCAGCTGGTACAGAATTCTCATAAAACTATTCTTGTGGCCTGAAGTCCTTGAGAGTTTATGAAAAGTTTTCTTTTGCAATTGAAAATAAATTATGGCAACTGCAGTACAGCAGGCAAAACTGATCCTGTCAACTGTTAACATTACTAAAAAAAAGAAAAAAAAAAGAGATCAGTAGCAATGGAAACACTACTTTATGTTACAGGCCTTGCTAAACAATAAAAACCAGATGTTAGGAACAAAATAAAAAATGTTTGTCACATTCTTCATAGTACTACGGCAAACTAGTAAGAAATATTCAGTGGAAATGTAATGAATTAATATAATGGATTCAAATATATGTTTTAAATGAGACAGACAGAGAGCAATGCATAACCCTACCATCAGTTTTAAGTTCCTTATGAGCTGCTGGAAAGCAGTAATGTCATAGAAGTAAATAAAACTGTTTGGGTGGTTTTTGTACTCGATGTTTTTTCGTTGCGTTTTAGCAACGACCATCCTACATATGCCCCTGTCTGGCCTCTCCTAACAATAAATATTCAGAACATAATGTCGTTTTTCTGGCTTCCTCTGAAACTTCAAAGTCAAACCATGTGCACAGCAAGTGGACAAACATGTATGTTCCTACAATCCAAATTTCTGGGTTTACCCCAAAATAACAAAGCAATGTACTGCTTATAATGTCTCCAGATATTGCATAGCACAACTTAATGTACAGAGACCTCTTCAGAGTATTGCATGTTCTTCATCTGAAATTTCTTAGACTCTCAAAATAAGGCAAACTCAAAGGCTACCTCTGTATATTTAATTTCCTGAAAGTCTTTTTTCGGCACATCAAGCAATAGGACTACGGAAGCATTTCCATTCAAATCTCATGTAAGTATAATAAATTATATTCTTGCCTGAAGGGTGCAAGAAATCATTCTGTCATTGGGGGAAGTATGTAATATTTAAAAATAAATTTTGTGGAGGCGTTATTCTGTGTACTTGGAACCTGACCATCTTCCATTTTTTTCTGGCCTATCTGCATGTCTTCCTTTGTTCTGCATGCTCAGTTCTGCCTTACCTGACATTAGGATTGAACACTGTAGGGAAGGGATCGCATGAGCTCTAAGTGTAAAACACCAGATGAAATGGAAACATTTTATCTGGACTCACTACGTTCCTGAGGTTGACAGGAAAACACAGACACAGATGTACCCTAGCAGTGATCCTGCAACCTACCTGCGTAGTAAGTAAAAGTTCTCTTGTTTCTGTCAAAAACAAACCATCGTTTCTTCCACGTTTTAATTTTCCCTCCCATTTTAATCAGAAAGCCTCGGCAGGTCTTCTCTGTGAGGGAGATGTGGTAACAGGTCTCGATGTTGTGCCCAGCTGTTTCGATGTGACTACGCAGGTCAAAGTCTTCCTTTCTAACGGGCAAATAGCGAGTCAAGGGACGGGCCTACAGGAAAGAAAAGAAGTCATATTATTTTTTAGAGAAGTCTTAACTTCTCCTTCACTTCTTCTGCTGCGAGGACATAACTGCAAACTGCTCATAGATTCTAAGAATGAATGGAAGAAAAATAAAGAGTTTTTTGCTGCAGCCCTAATTTTTTTAAAAGAAAAAGCCTTTAAACTTCGAACTTTACAGTGTCGTATAACTTTATAAAAGCCAGACAGAGCATGGGAGTTTCTTGAAATCATCAGCTGATAAGCTGGTAATACACAGCATAGAAACGCTGTTTTAGAATTAAGATGGTAATTAAATGTAAAGGTGTGTAGCTGCTTTAGATGAAGTCCAAGAACTTCATTTCTATGATGTTAAGCAAACCCTTTATTTCTCTAGGCTAAATACTCATTGCACATATCTCACTCTTTAATATTTCACTGCTACAGGTATTTTCATGCAAAGTATAATACAAATAATAAGAACTTGATATTACAGGAAAAATTAACAATGAGAGTGAACTGTAATCACTAGTTAGTTTCAGAGACTGCAGTGAACAAAGTGGAATTATTTTCTTCTGAATGAATGAAATGTGATATCTAGTTCACAATCAGCAATATGGTATAGAGAGATGACATGCGTCCCTCTGCAAGAGTCAGCAACACAGTGCAGGAGATGGTGCCTCATTTCTGACTGCAGTTCAAGACTGCACATCAAGCCTGGATAGTGTCAGCTGGGAGAACAAGCAGGAGGAGATAGTAATTTGGGATCTCTGCCAGCTGAGGGAATATGCTTGTTTCCTCTGTCTGGAGGGTGTACGCATAACCACCCCTGATCATTTTAAACGTAATGACAAGTCTCCCAAGGCTTCTGCTGCAGTCAAGGCAGAGGGAGGCTATGTTGGAACAGAAGCTGATTTTAGGCCCTTTGAATGATCTGTGAAAGGAGCATCTTCCTCTCTCTCTTCCCCTGGATTCCAGAGAAGTCAGTGACCTGGAGAAACTAATCTGCCCCTGCTTCATTCCTGAAGTTAGCCTGTTAAATCCCACTGTGACTCTCAGATTGAAGGGACTTTCCCTCGTTGCATTCCTGAGAACCTCTTGACGAAATGGGAGCTGTGTTGCCCGCAAGAACTCTTAGCACCCTTCTAAAATTATGCAACCCTGTATGATACAAGCTGGCACCAGCTTTGGCAAGTGCAAAGGTGGAGTTCCTTCCTCTAGCTTATGTTTCTAAGCGTCAAAAACTGCTGGAAAAAACCCCATTGGGTTTCACTCTACAAAGGAAAGAAAAAAGTTAGCAAAAAAATTGTAGTAATTTCTGACAGATATGTTTTGTCTTCCTGCCAACTCAGTCTTCAGCCTCTCTGCCAAATCTGCTAATCAGCAGTAACTAACAGGGCATTCTATTTACAACACATGCACACTGTAATTGGGGATAAAGATATCAGCATTCCATTGTTGTTTATGCCATACTTGAGTTGTCATCAAAATTTCTTCGAAAAAAAGGCCATCAAGTAAGTAAAATTTAGTATTTGTAATTACATTTTATATTAAAACAAAGGAATGTATATATTTAACTAGAAAAAGCTGGTTAAACACCAGCAAATGTAGCACAGATAAAACCAGAAAGATGTTCAAAATGATATGGAATCTTCTGCACTCAAATACATCTATTATGGTGAAGACATTTTCTTGCTCTAGTATACTAACAATGACTGCCTATTATATTTGCTGCATCTTATAGATATTATTAGTTTTGGCAGAATAAATAAAGAGGTAAGACCTCTAAGCCTAAAGAAAGCTCAAAATGCCTCTAAATCCTAAAGATAAGCAAGAATGTATAGGAGGTGACACTTTTTAAATTCAGTAGTGTTTCTCATGTTGTATAGTTCCAGTAACTTTAGAAAAACTACTATTTCCTCTCTACAATAGATATGGAGCTGGAAAAGATTCTTTATGGTTTTCTTCGGGTTTTTTGTGTTTTTATTTTTAGTTTTGTTTGTTTGTTGTTTGTTTTGGGGTTTTGTTAACTATTTGGAAGTAACGATTCACAATCTAAGTTATTTCATGTATTTAAAGAAAAAACAAACCAAACCAAAACAAACCCCACAAGCCCCACACCAACGGTTTACAAAATTGACAAACTCACAAATTTCTCTTGTTCTGGCTAAAAAAAAAAAAAAAAAATCTGCTCTTCCCATATTCAATAACAAACCTTATAGGATTAATATCTATACTTTATATGTAAGATGCTAAATAGATATCTATGCTATTATTTAACTTTAAATGAATACTTGGGCATCTAAGGCTCCAAAAGCCCAAACATACTTTTAGCAAAACAGTTGCACCTCTGAAATACTGCATCCATCTGTTCAGCTGAAAGCTGTTCTGTTTACCATTGGCACAAATACACTTAGTTCTTTCTGTGTAAGAAGGGGAAGTCTTGCACTTCAAAACTATTTCACATCAACATATCTCACCTGTGCTCTTTGTTTCTCACGTATTTTGACTTCCTTTTCAATTAATTTTTGCCTCTGGCTAGTTTCTTCCTCCAGTCTTTTCTCCAGTTGCTCTCTGCGGCGTTTTTCTTCTTCCAGAGCTCGTTTCTTGGCTTCCATCTCCCGTTCCTAAATACCACAGCACACACAGAACTTCAGTTCTATGTGAAACTTACAGTTGGTACTGCAATTTCTAAGGTAGGGCTAAATCCCTTTTTGCCTCTTAAGTAGGCAGAAATATATATCCAGCAAAGTGGACTGAAATTTGGAATAAGAACTGCAAACAGAAATGAAGATTCTCCTCAAGCAGCTCTCCTAGCAGGTGTTGGAACAATGCTGACTTAGCTTCTCATGGGGTTTTGCCATCAACTGCCCACTGAGACAGCAGATATTGCATATGGGCTCAAAGGTATAGTCTGAGGGTAGAAACAGGAAGGGAGAGGTAATTTTTATGTGTTTATTAGGTGTAAATTATTCAGGGTTCAGTGTTGCATTTAGGAGGACATGGTCTCAACTAACTAGTCTTAGTTTCACTCAAGGTTATGCTTACCCTGGTCTCAAGCAGCCTGGTCTTTTCAGCATGTGCTTGTTTCAGAAGTCTCTCCATCTCTTCTATTCTTGCAACGTTTGAAGTGCTAGCACTGCACAAAAAAACCCCAGACAAACAAACAAACAAACAAGAAGCCCAGAGTTATTTAAAGGAATACTTGGTATTTAAAGAAATATTTTTCAGTCCAACATCAGTTGGATGTGTTCCAGTTTAAGAATGGAGTTGATAGTTTCTGGTCCAATTCAGTGCAATAGCCACTAACAAAAAAAAAAACCCAAAACCAAAAAACAAACAAACTAACAAAAAACCAAACAAAAACCAACCAAACAAACAAAAAGATGTACTACTATTTGGCACATTGATGAATGACTCCAGTTCTGTTTCTTCTGTACCTTGAGCAGTGACAAGTCTTACGCTTTTCCAGGAAAAAATGGCTCTCTCACCTTAAACGTGGTAAAATATAACTTACATATTTTAAATATGTCAGAACAAAGCATCAGAAATTGTCTTCCCTTACAGTCTGATGTGGCTAGAAAATATTGTCAACCACCATCTTAACCAATCTGAATTAATTTTGTTTAAGGGAAGTTTTGTCAAGGAAAATGATCTGCCTATCTTCCAAATTTTATCAACAAAATCAGCCCTCACTCTTTTCTTCCCTCACCAAAGTCTTCCCTGTGAGAAACTGAAAGATCTGTTACAGTAGGTCCTCTTCTGATTTTTGAATTGGTTTTGTTTATTGGTTTGGTTTCTTCCAGCAGTGGCTGAGAGATTACAAAGAACCAGAGTGAGGTAGAGGGACAAACAGCGTCAGTGAAATTCAACAGCCATCGGGGCTCTCCCATCCTGGGCAGGAGATTGCATGTACAAGATGGTCCTGATGTAGGTCAGACACACAGATTTCATACCATTGCCATGTCAGATCACTGCACAGATAGAGTTAATTCCCAGCCTATCTCCACTTATCAGAAACTGGCCAACTGTATTTATGTATAACAGAAATGCTCAAAACTTGAGTCCTAATGTTTTTACTTTAAAAAAACCAACACCAACCAAACCAAAAAAGCCCAAACAAACAAGCCATCAGAATGAATGCCACTGGTATTTTCTAAAGCACTTAACATTGCAGTGATAAAGACTACAAGGGGAAATAAGGGGGCTTCCCTGTCACAGGAAACAGATGCTGTACGAAACACAACATGCTAGCCAAAAAAACCCTGTCCTTGTGTTCACAAGAGATTCGTAATGCTCTGACAAGGCTGTACTTAATTATCAGCCTCCACTTATGCTTGTGAAACTGCTGGGGCAGGACTGTGAGGAGGAATGAAAGCGCTACCGTACTGTCAGAAACGAAAACCAGACTGTCAGAAGAAAATTGTTTGCACACGGTTTTGAGACTCAGCTGGACTTTTAACACGGATTGTGGATGTTCCTTTAACCTGAGGAGTGGCGTCTGAGGATGAGAAAAGCAGCCAAGGGCTCTAAGCCTTTCAGTGTCATCTCTTTGTTTTTACTGACCCAGAAAAGGGAAGGGGGAAAGGAAAGGGCAAAAAAGACTGCTGGAGAAGCCCTAAGTGTTTCAGCTTAAGCATCTAGTAAGTTAACATGTTGGACTTACAGAACAAGTGTACATCATTGACAGCCTATGTCTTTGAGACATTTCCTATCAGAGGAAATTCCTTCCCTACAGTGACCAGGGGAGGAAGCACTGATATCTCTGTAAGCTTCGACTTTATCACTTAACTTTTCCACATTTTTATTTTTCGTCTTCAAATAAACAGGTGAGATGTAGTTTAACCTGATCACGAGGTGCTACATAAATATTATGCCTAATTATCTTCTATTTTCTTAACCAGTTAGCAACATTCAGACTACCATAGTATCAACATGTGCATATTCTCTTTTTTCATTATGACCCTGAGACATTAGAAGATCAGAAAGAAAGATGATTTACCTGGAAATGTTATCTGGTGAGCACGCTGATATGCTTGTCTCCATACTGTCGGAACTGTCTAAGCTTAATGTGTCGAAGGCATGGTCCTTGTAACTCCGATCTGGGTAATGGAAACTATTCAAATACACATTGGATTCGGATGCTGTTCTGCTGTAGAATTCAGGAGACTTCTGCCTTTGGTTTTCACAGATGCGCTGATGGTTATACCCTATAAAGGACAGAGAAAACCTTTGTTTTACACAAAACTTTTGTGACTGGAACGTAACTTGTTAGCAGCACAAGCATTTTGAACATCACCTCAGTCTTAACTGCACTGTAACCAAGGTGCTACAGTATTACAGTTAATTTCACAAGTTAATCATAACTGAAATAAAAGCTTTAAATAACTGTTTTAATCTATGATGTATGCAAATATATGCAGATTAGTACATAACTGACTTTTCAATAAATATTCTTGTATGTATATTATGAAAACCTAATTTGAATGAAATTTCCATTTTAAAATGAAAATTAGGCCTAATCTGGAAAGTAATGCAGTTAAATTCAGGGATCTAGGAGAGCTGACACTGATCAAATTAGAAAAAAAAAAAAAAAAAAAAAAGCCCTATTATTCTATAGTCTTGAGTACTTGTCTGATTGATTTTATTGAATGTGGGTTAGTTTTTGTCTGTTTGGGCAACTTTGCCTTCTGGTAACTGCAAACTGAAGTTTTAGTTTCAGGATAATACAGGCTATTTGCCACATCATTGTAGTTACTAGTGTAGAGGTACTTTCCTGGAGTTTTGAAACTGCAGTTCACCCTACATGACTGAAGCAGATCCTTATAGCTCAATGACTGTAAAGAAAAATAAGGTTTATGCAACATTTACGTTCTTTATCCACAAAAATCATGATTTTTCCACAAAATCGTTTTTTCTGAAAAGCCATCCTTCTTGAACACAGGGAATTTTATTTGGCTATGTGTCCTTTGAAGATGTTTCTTCAAATTGATTTTTATCTCATGTCTCCATTGCTCTTGTAATATACTGCAGCAGTATTTATACAGACTTACAGAGAGGTTGTTGAGCTTGCCTGATGAAGAGGAGACTATAATGATACTTGTCAATTTAACTGTTGAAGTATTTTATAGTGCCCTTTTAAGGGCTGTTTAATATATGTGATTACAAATGCAACTGTACTGCTCGTCTTTTCCTTCAGTGAATGCAAGAAATGAGGCTTTCTCACAGTTCTGATACTCAGTCAGGTTTGTAATACTTTCTGCACATTCCTGACCCAAATTCTGAGCTGCTGGCAGAGCTGGAGATTAGAAAGGACTGACAGACTACATGAAAATCTCCCATTTGTACAGGAAGGCAGTCCTTGACATTCCACATATTTAAGATAAACAGACATAGGAAAAATGCAGACAAATGTACAAATGCAGCAAGGTCCAGATAAAAATGTTTGCTAGACATCACTGAGACACTGATGTTAGGAAAATATGCTAAAGTGGGAATATTTTCCCGCCTTTTTTCTCTATCTGCACATACAAGGTTACTCCCTGGTACTTTTTGCCATGCCACACTGGGGAGAGTCCCATTTTGGGGAGACAACAGCTGTAGTATCTGGAAAGTGTGTCTGCAGCTGAATAATTAAAGCATGTTATTAAAGAAATTGTGCCCTACAAGCATTTTCAAGGCAGATTGTTTGCTCTTCACTTCCCTTTGTGTGGTACAAAGGTTTCTGGCAAACAGTTAAAGCTGATTTCTAAGGAGCTAATGGGACTTGCCATTTAAAAGAACACCAAATTTCAATAAAAAGTTCAGTCCCATCGATTAGTAAAAGAGACAAAGGGGACACAAATACACCTCAGCAGCCATAAATACCAGCGTCACACAACACAGGTGTTACTGATTCACATGTGCAGTTTGGTTTTTCCCCCCATTATTTTGGCAGATGCTGCTGTTATTGCAGATAAGCAATTACCTTTCATACGCAAACCTTTGGAATGACTAATTGCTCCTGTGAAATCATTATCAATTATTCATCAGGGAAAGAGAAAAAAAAATTAATTACTGAGAGAACTTTATTCAAATGCACGTTTTTTCTGTTGAGCTCTCTGCAAAACCTTGCCTACTCAGAAATCTTAATCCCACATCTTATTATTATTCCACTGAAAAACAAATCCATCTAAAAGGCATAGAGAAGCATAGCAGTTCTACAAACACTCTTCTAAAGGAGTCAACTTTCTATTAAGATAAAGAACTCATTTTTAAGTCAAACATTTACCACTTACATTTAGGTAATCATGCAAATGTAACTGAACACTGCAAGAAACACACATTTGTTAGGCTGCAAAAAATGAGGCTCATTCACAGAAATAAATGCATAACTCAGTGTTTTCCTTTTATCTCCATGCTGGAAGCAACAGGCAGCTCAAAGCTCAGGATGAGCTGAGCACCGACACCAAGAACCTCCACAACCAGCCTGCCTCTATTACAGCCACACTTACACAGCGGGCAGGCACAATCTGTTGTTTCAGGAATTACTACCTGCTCAGGTGCCTATTCACACAACATGCACTTAAAAATACTGGACTCCTTGTAAGATCCAGCACTTAACTAAAATTTTCCCACAAGGCAAGATTTGTACCAGTGAAGCTTAATCTGGTACAAAAAGCTAAAATGTTTCTTGCTGCATTGGCTTTACTACAGAGATCCATTGCTCTGTAGTAAAACAGTAAACTTAATTGTGTTAAGAGACATACTGTTGAGCAAAATATTGCAAATATCCATAAAGCCATATCATTAAAGAAAAATATTCCAAAGGAGTTATTGCAGAATCACAAAAAAACAGGTATACCACCACAAAATTCTTGTGAGGGTAGAACTAAAGGTGAAAGCTATTATTGAAAGTGGCACTGTCAAGTATGTAAAAAACCCACCAGTTTCTTTTTCATGAAAAAGATCCCATTACATTTTCTTTTCTTCCTATTCTTCCTTCTTTATCCCTTTTCTTTTTTTTTTCTTTTTAAAGATTGACATTAACATGTCAAGATACATTTGTTGTATGGAAACATGCCAAAGCAGGAAGCCCAAGTCTGTCTACCTTGTCATTTATCACCCATAGAGCTGCAAAGATTTCTAAATTTTCTGCTCTACTTGTGTGGCTATGAGCAAAGAAGCAAAAAGTTAAGCCTATGCAAAGCCATAGCTCTGCAGATATTAGCATAAATCAGAAGTTTTGTTGTGACAGGGTTTTGACAGCACAAAGAAAAGAATTTTTGAAGTGCTATCATTACTTAACAATTATTTTAAAGTTTTGCAATATTTTGGGAACTACTTGACAGTGCTGATGCAATTGGTACTTTTGCAAAAACACGACACGGTAGATAAAGCCAGGTAAAGGGTTGTTTCATACCTTTTCTGGCTTTTCCTGAGTTTGGTAAGAAAAAGAGTGAAAAACAGACAAACAACAACAACAACAAAAAAAGGCAAACTGCTTTGAAAAACTTATACTTACTTTATACAAATATCCCCTTTTTTGGCATATGGTTTGGATACAAAGGCATGTAACACAGGAGGTGAATTTATAACTACAGTTCTTCAAAAGTACCTCATGAAAGGCGCTAAGAAACGGCTTTTCCACTAAAGATTTAAAACCAATATGCATCCTCTGAAACATTTTATAAGCTGCTCTTAACTCAGGCTATGATTACTGACAGTGACCTTTTCTTTCAATAACAATTCTTGAACTCACATGACTGACTAAACACAGTTTTGGTAATTTGGAATAAAGAACTATTTGGTACTAAAAAAATCTATTACATTTTTTCCTATCACATTCAGCCTAAAATTTATTCATAGAGAAAAATAAAGAAAATGAGATTGAAATTCATGTTCAAACTCAAGAGGTTGTTCTTCATTTCCTGACTTCACTTTTAATTTTCATTTTTTCATCTCAGAGTTTTACATTTACCTTCTTGGACTGAAATAAGAAAAACTAGAGAAAACATATTAGAGGAGACTTATTTTAAACCATGACTAGTTTATAACACTCAGAAAATATCTTAAACTAGCTGAGCTGCTACTTCCTCCTGCCAGCATTGATTATACTTGTGTTCAGATCTATACACACGCCTTAAAACATCTGGTCTAGAAGTTTGCTCTAAGGAACACAGGAAGCTACTGATACCACTTCAGGAGCACACCACCCTCTTTGGATAGCAGTTTGTGGGGCACTGCATGATATCCAGGGCTCTAGGCTGCAAGGGTGAAGTGGCATTTAACACATGAGACCCTGGCTCTCCACTAAGCCAAGTACCCCCAGATCCAAGGCACTGGATGAGCTCTATGCTCAAGGTATCAGGAAGCCGAGATTCCTGTGTCGTTTGCAATAGATCACCTTGAACACAGAAAACTGACGGAGTGAAAAACCTGTCAAGTGGGAAAAGAGACCGAAGAAAAGCAAGCACTAGTTCAGTACATGACAGGTAGAGAACACTTTATCTATTCATCACCTTTTTTAAGTGAACAAGTAATTTCTGAAGGAGGAAGAGAAGCGAGCTCATATTTATCAGTATAATCAGTCTCTATACATTTGCAGAGTTCCACTGATTTGTTAGCAAATCTTATTCCTTAAAAATATTCACACTGTCTGAAATGGTATTCCATTTCAGTTCTACTGTGTGGTGTGTTGAAATAGCACATCATGTTCTGAATACTACCCAAACCTCACTGTTCCACAGAAATGGACTTTCTTGACTTGTGACCTTGAAGAAAGTTTACTTTCCCTCTGTGTGCTAAGCACAGGTATGAAGTACTAGGGGAAACGCAGTCCCTTCCCTGCTCAAATCATGATATTAAGGCTGTGCCCATAATGCTGAATGAAAGGTGCCTGAAGACTGTCTGGCCCTTCTCTATAGCTGGAGAGAAATACTGGATAGAAATCTGACTCCAGCCACCTGACTTGGACATCTCTGTCCTTGCCAAGTTCTGTCCTGCAAGGCATAAAGGGCCCTGCAAACACTTCTGTGGTGTGTTACCCCATCTAAGGAGCTTTCCCCAACCTACAAACATGTCACTTCAGTGCAAAAGCAGTTACAGTCTTCAAGTTCCTCCAACAGCAATAAATTCAGCTCTATGTTGAACATAAATGAAATAAATCCTTCACTAACTACTAAGAGAAGACACAAACAGTCCTTGTGTTCCTATATCCTTCCTGTTACAACTCTCTTACTTTGCAAATCCTGTGACAGTTCAAATAAAGCACCTGTCAGCAGCATTATTTCCCTTTGGCAAAGCTGATGTTTCAGAAGGGGACATCTCGAACTGCCCTCTTTCCCAGTAACAAATTAAATCTCTTAAGGCTCTCTTCATAATTTACTACTTCCATTCAAACTGTTGGATCTTTCAAAAAATAACAGTCACCCAGTATGAGAAGCAGTATAGCACATGATTCCTCAATCGCATATGAAAAGCGCTGTGCCAAGCGCCTTAATGAATACATCTCACTCATTCTCCCCTGCTTCTCTTCTGTGTCAGATCATATTCAGTTTTGATTCGTGAGGTTTCTCTCTCTCTCACTCTCGTGACAATAAACCTGACCCTATGCTTACATTATCTTAGTTGCACAGTGACAAAAATTTAAAAATTAAAACTGATTTATTTTTAAAACTCCTCACCTGTGTTAGGTTTGGTAACAATTTGTGATTATGTTTTAGGTCACACACTAATGGGCTTTTGCAATCATTTTACAGAAGTATTTCCTTATTGATTTTCAAACTGAAAAAACATCCCAACGATGAGTCTGAATGTACTTGCAAGATATTCCACCCCTGCACACAGATTACTTTGAAGATTTCCAAGCTGAGCATGAAGCTCTTTTTGTATTGCATCTGAAATACCTCAAGGTAAGTTAGCTACAACACAGTAGGTTTGTAGAAGGCTTGCTGCACAACTAAAGCTCAAAACCAAAAAAATACAACTGTATCAGCTCTATGCATTAAGTCATGATCCTTTCTCAGCATGCTTGCTCCATCCCTGTATCGAGTCATCTTGGTGCTTGTGACTAACATCAGTCATCTGCTTTGACCTTTAAGAGCTGCTAGCTCTGACAAGGCCTGTAACAACAGGATGGATCCTATCTTAGCTCAGCCTTAGTCAGTGCAATTCTACATAAGGACCCCTTGCACTAATGCTAATAACAGCAATGCAGCTGGAAAGAAAATAAATGGACAGATGGCACCAAGGAACAACTCCATTTGGAGACGGGACACTTATGAATAATCCATTTCGTTAAAGCAGAAACTTAAGTGTATTGACTCGAGTCGACAAACAACAGACACAGAATCCCATACCCTACAAGATCATGTTTCAGAGATGTAACTTGCTTTTAGATCCGGAATTGCTGTGTCCCTATTACAAAACTCAGCCATCTATCCACAATGGAACATATCCCTCCCTTCCTATTTTGTGGCCCAAACATTTAAGACCACTTATAGCACCATAGTCACAGCTTCTCAATTCCCTGTCTGAGGAATTTATGCAGGCAAAAATATGTGCCCCTGAAAAACAATTTTTAAGATCAGAACATTAAAAAGAAAAAAAAAAGGAAGCAACATGTATTATATTGCCCCAAAATCATTCACAGAAATTACCCAATTAACACAATGCGTTATTTTTCAATATACTTTTCTTCTTTACTGGATTATATTTGGTT
Organism: Empidonax traillii; assembly: GCF_003031625.1. Classification (NCBI taxonomy): domain Eukaryota; kingdom Metazoa; phylum Chordata; class Aves; order Passeriformes; family Tyrannidae; genus Empidonax; species Empidonax traillii. The sequence continues at coordinate 151,931 of NW_020955960.1, read as the reverse complement.
ACCATGTACTTCAAAACTACATGTGCACCTGTGTCATAATATAAATATCTTATTTTGCCTATAATAAAAAAAAAATAATTACATTTAGAAATTGCTTTTTTCACCAAGAAGTAAATTTATTTTACAGATCTGTTGACTATAACAACAACAGTTTCAGGCTTATTTCCTGAAAAACTGAACACTGACTTTAAACAGAAATTAATCAAATAAAAAGGTCTTACCTTTGTGCATCCTTCTTGACTCTGACTCTTTGGTCATGGTTGCCAGGCAGTGGGGAAGTACGCTGCCACAGCTGTTGCTTTGTCCTAATGGTAAATGTCCCTGCAGGAAATATTGTAAAAACATGCTTAAAAATACATTACAAGATTTTTTTTTTTGTATCAGCAACTTGCTTTGTCATGGGCATCAACATATATTCAAAGTAGTGTCTCCACCTTCCAGCTGTTTGTTCATTTACTATGGCACAAATGAAGAGTACTTTCACTTTAGACATACCCTTATCTTTACCATTTAGAGGCCTTAGGTGGGAAAGAAAATAACATGTTGTGTCCCTAGAATCAATTTAAACTAGCCTGAAAATACAATCCTTGAGACAGAAATCATACATTTGTGATTAATGTACTCCAGCATGGCATTTCCACAGGCCTGAATAATGGCTGGAAGTACGGCAGGCTTCGTACATAGTCCCATATGTTAATAAGCCTGAAGTTCTTTCAAAGTCTGTTTCAGATGCGAATTTGGAGGGATTACCTAATGCATACAGTGCGCCCCCACCTAACCTGTGAGATGATACAGGTTTTACAGGGATACTGGAAGGTTGTGAACAGCAGCCACGTACTTTGGATGTGGTGTTCCGTCCCAGCGTGGCGCTATTGAAGTGCGGTGACACGGACGGGGTGGTTTTCTTGCGAGGTAAACTATCGCTCATGTACGTGCATTCCCTGTGCTGCTTCTTGCGCTCTTCCAGGTTTCTGAAATGCTTCAAACGCAATTTGTTACAGTTTTGACAAAATGAATTGACGGGCTTGCTCAGTTATGCTCTATAGGGAAAATACTGAAGGCATTAGTCTGGAAAGAACAAAAATCTAAAATACAGAGTACATCCTGCTTCACAGTACTTTCCAGGAGTTTTACAAATATCACATTAAAACCATACTGATTAAAAAAATGCATTAAATTCATTTGCACATTTTGTATACACGTCCCTGTACCTTTTGTTTTAAAAATTCAAGTCCAGTATACAAGCAGAACTCAATTAAAAAGTTTTATTTAGAAGTTATTCTAATGAACTGGTGGCTTAAAACCAATACAGTTTTTGAAAGGCATTGTCCAAAAGTATATGAAAAATTAATTTAGAATTTCAAATATAGGCACATGAACTTTATTGTTGCAAGTCCTCTGACAGTAACAGTGGCTCTTAAGTAATAGTATTGGCCTCTGCATTGTTCATATAAGGAGAAATTTTGTTCAGTAATATTTTATAGTACACTGTGCTGATTTTTAAATGACTGCTTTGAGTGCAACACTCTGCAAGCATGATCAACTCATGATCAATCATATGACTCTAAAAACCTCACATGTAAATCAACTTCATGGCCACCATAAGAAAAGCAAACAAAACAAAAGAATCCCAGGTTACCAGCTTTGAATCGGTTACCTGTTGTTGCCTGCGGTGTTTCTTAGCTGGCAGAGGTGGAGGTGTATCAGATAAAGGAATAGGATCTACATGAGTAGCCATGACCTCAGGCCAATGGACTGATGGAAGTTGAGCAATAGAGCGAGGAGAAAGAGAGTGAGGAAACACAAATCCAGAACAGAGAGGTGATCTTAGCTTTATAGGAAAAAGAGAAATTACACACAGAGTTTTCTTTCTGGAATTTCTCAAAAGATACGGCACATACAAGCTGCAGTTCTAGCACTGTGTTTGTTGCAGTGTTTAGCAGGAAAGGACATGTGTTGTATTGCAACTCTCAAGGCATACTGAGCTACGAGAAGCAGCACAGAAATGCCAAATTCTAAACCAGTTGCTGCCTTATTGCAACATAAAGGTAGGTGGCTTTTCAATTATATGGTTACTTCATTCCTTTAAAAGGGGATTCATTAAAAATTCGCTAAGGTCATTACAAAGGCAAAAACATCACAAAGACTGAGGAGAAGAGAGTAAGCTAGAAGACAGACTGGACAGACTCCGTGGAATAGCTAAAATAGGTAGAAGCTACCCATCTCCCACAGATATTTGAGATATACTTCTACCACCTCACAGGGAAAACAAAACAAAACGAAACAAGAAGCAGCTACAAAACATACCAAATGAACACCTGAGCATCACTGATCCAGTCATCATTAAGCTTGTCCAAAAATAGTTCCTCAAAGATGCCTTACATTACTGTGTTTGATAGGCAAAGACTGCCATTTAGTGCTGCTTGAGCCATAAGGATTAAGCTTTTTTGGCCTTCAGTCCCATCTACCTCATCAAAGACACTTTACAACTCGAACAGCCCTTCAACTTTACTATTAAGTCTGTTACCTGACCTGGTAACTGCCACACAGCAGTTTGCCTTTGGGTCAATTTGTTACATGTTGAATTATCAAAAAATGAAAAATACAGAAAATAAAAAGGCACTCATGAAAGAACAATGCAAACAAAGGGAAATGTCTCTCAAACAAACCTCTTTATTTTGTGGCTGGCTCGTCAGCACAGCCGTGGAAGGCTCAGTGGCAACTGCTTCAGCATCTGTGGGGGTCTGAGTGGAAGGGGATATATTCGTGGAACTGCCATACAGCTCACTAATTTCACTTACACTGATATAGCCCTAAAAGGAGGAATTCAGAAGTTAAAAGGAGCAAAAGCCAAAAGACGTGCAAGAGTATTAATGTATCCAGTACAATGAAAGTTAGTTTAGAGTGATACAGCCAAATATTTGTTATCAATTAAATTACAATCACAAATAAAATTAGCATCAAGCTTTTAAAGCGTTAAATACTTGGATTCTGAAAATTGCTCTTAATTTATTTTCAAAAATATTTGTGTAAATAAAACCCACATCTACTTTAAGTGTCCAAAAGATTTTACTAAAATGTAAATACCCTTTAGAAATTATGTAGCTCTTTCTCAGGAAAGCAAATTGGGGAAAAAGGCAGAACAAATCTTATTTTTATATCCTAATTTTTTTGTCCATGTTTAAATAAAATGGCCTGATTTGTTTCTTGCTTATCTACTAAGCTAATTTGTGTAAATCAAATGATTAATGAAACTGGGAGGAACATACATAAGGACAAGCCATCCCTTAAATTATGCTAACATATCCTCTTTCAGTTGCATTCTCTAGAAGATGCTTCTGACTTTTATATCTTACCAGAAGACTCAGTTAAGATGTTGTTAGTGTCAGCCCCGCAGCCATTACAATTCCTTTTTTTTTATTTATTTAATTGAACAGTCAGTACAGGATGTGATGGACTGGGGGATGGCAGGAACATCAGAGTGCACTGCTGCTTGCAGAGTGCAGGCAGATTTTGGTAAAATACAATTAATGGTCGTGTTTTGGTGTTAACTGAACAAATGTTATTTAGAAAATAAAATATGGATTCTAATCCATTGTGTATAGGATTCCAGGCTGAACAAAGTCAGATGTCCTAATTTCTTATCCAACAAGGCTATGCAAAAGGAAGGATAAATTACTGTTGAAGCAATGTCATGAAGATGAGATAGAAATATGCTTAGTTTTTAAATCAAGATGGTAAGGTGCTTTCATATTGAAAATGTGTTGAAGGGACTATGTTTCTATTACTATGCCAGCACAGCGACATACCAGTATGTTTACTTCAGCAATTCAGTAAGAGAAGTCACAGACTAATTTAGTATTTCTTCTTTTTGAAAATGCTTGGATTTACCAATGATTGTAGAAGGCAAGTTGAAAAAAACACCAGCATTACTATCTATTGGCATAATTTTCAATGTATGTTATCAGTTATCTCAAGCAGATAAGACAATTCTGGAAGATAAGGTATCATACAGTGAACACAGCGCTGTACAAATAGGAGGTAAATCTTAACTCTGATATTATTCCACAATCTACTAAATGAGAAAACTGGGAAAGATATTAAAGTTTATCTCTCAAAACATGTGACTACAGTAAAATAGAGTCCAGTATGAATTAACATAAAACTTGCTTAATCATCTTGTAGTAGCAGTTTATCAATCACCAAAACTCAGCAAGTCTACGGATACAATAACGTGTTCATTTTTAAAGAAAAAAGCACTGTCACCATTGTATGAAAAACATTCACTTCTGACTCACAGTGACAGTGAGGACTCATCATGGGAATAAAAAACAAAGTAAAGAACAAATGGCTGTGCTGTTCATTAGCTCAGGGCCCTATGACATTAGATTAAATAAATGGTTTCAGGTCAGATTAGTCATCCAAGTAATTTTGTCAATGTTGAACTTTTAAACAGCATTGATTTCCCGTGCTTATTTAAGTACTAGGATAAGCATCCTGCCTTCGTATGTGAGGGCATGCTACTTTCTTGCTTTGCAGGAAGGGAGTAAACTTCACAATGGATGAAGGAGAGTTACAAATTGTGTGCCTTGCTGAAGAGGGCCTGGGAAAAAAAGTTGGACCACAGACTTGACTGATGAGTGAGCAACTGCATGGTGAGATTAACTGCTGTGTGCCAGCAGTCTGTTTAAGCCTGTGTGCCATGTGGTGCCTGATTTTTAAAGGTGCCAGAACAGTGAGAGAAAAGTTAAATTGGACTGAGATAAACGTAACATCTGGCAAAGAAAGGCATTTCTTTCATAACACAGAACCTATCGGAACACTGAGGATGAAACATAACTTCTACTGTTCCTTCTCTTATATGCCTTGGAGTAAATCCTAAATGATTTCACGGCGGTGAACAAAATGACACCACTGAATATTCCATTTCATTAAAGAGTGTAGGCTCACTTAATGTAGTTGCATTTTGAAAAATGTGATTAAACAAGCCATTATGTGGATATGAAGAAAAAAAATCTCAGAGATAGCACCCACTCTAGTGAGAAAATGAACAGATCCATCTCTAAAAGAAAAAAAAAATGAAGCTTAGACTTGGCAGATGTCCTGGTGGGAGTTCAGATGCCCAGGTCAGAACACATCCTAGGGCACTGAAAGTCTAAGCATCTGCAACGTGGCTTGCAGCAGGGAGGAGTGCTCCACCCCACTGGCACGTGAAACTGCACACCAGGAACCTGGAAACCACATAAGCAAGATCCCAATTCCCAGGTGCTGAAAGGACACATGGTTGGTTTAGACTTCAAGAGCCCAACTTCCCACAGTGACACCTACATCATTAGATGTGGCAGACCTTGTTCAGGGCTTTGATACGAGCAGATCCAGCAAGTCCAGTCAGTCCTCTTTAGCAGAAGTTAATGAAGCAGCCATAAATACCCGCCAGTGCATTTTAAATGCTAAATTTTCCAGTTACTCTAGCTATTAAGAAGATATAAATAAATAGCTCAATAGGTATCTTACAACAACAATAGCTTGAAGCCTTCAATTTAGTGCTTTTTGAAAAGAACAGAATGTACACTTGTCATACTTTAATGTAGAGCCTTAGAAAAAGGGAGGGGATGCAATGATAAATTTACAGTGCAAAAATAAGACTGAACTTTATTTGTACTTGAACAGAGTTATTCCTGGACTCATTCTTCTTCATTTCAATGAGGTTTAATTGTCTATTTTGAGAAAATTAGACATACACACACACACTCCACACACCAGTCAATTTTCCAAAGCGAGAGATTGAGGCGATACCAGTCATATCTGGAAGACTGTCAAGAGAAGCTATTTTTGCTCACTCATGCATCTGGACTTCCATCAATAACTTAAAAAAACTGAAATTGTATGAAATTACTTCGGAAAGATGTGATGATTAGGACTTCACTAAATACTAAAGTGCTTTTGTATGAAGTGTTATTAAAAGTTCCTTATGGTAAAGTCAAAGGCATTGAAACTCTTTACCTCTTTTAGACTATTGGGACTGACAGGAAATCCCTTTCCTCCGGAAAGTGTGGAATATTTCTTTTCCAGATTACAGAGATTTTCTTTTTCCTGTTAAAACCAGACATTTCATGTTAAATGCCAACAGTTTTGTAAGTAAAAAATAAATGCTAGTCGTTTTCTTAACTGTATGAAGAAACACACTGGGATGGAAGGCTGAAACTGCACAGCAGAGTTTTAGTTTCATCCAATTACAGCAGAACTGAACAAAAAATGGAGATGCAGAACAAAAAGTTAGAGCAGGATTTTATTTAATAACCACAGCCCAGCCAAACCAAATAAGTGTTCCTTCAACATTTTGGAAATTATGATTCTGCTCAGTGAACTAAATGTGATTTTTCTCATAATTAAAAGCAAAACATAAAATGGACATGAAGGGTTCACACCAGCTTCTTATTAAGCAGCTGTTAGCTGATGTTAAGGAGCTCATCTTGTGACCTGGTCTGGGCTATTAGAAGCCAAAAATCTGAGCTCCTTGTGCACAGTTCCAACAGCCACATAGGGAGCACAAGCTTCTAGCTTCAGCATCCAGGCAAAGTTGGGTCCTCAGGTTGAGCCCTCTGAAAACGAAGCACCTCTAAATCCCTTTTAATTACCAAATGCCATTAGCATTTTCTCATAAGAAGTCTGCTGATTAATTGCAAAAGATTTCTTTTTTTTTTAAAGGTGAATGGATGCAAACCTTGTCTGTCACATTACACCAACTTCTGTTAGCTTCTGCAGAACTGATGCTTTTCTTGTGCTCTACATTCTTTTATTCTATGAAATGCTCTTTTATTGCCTGCTAAAAATGTTTGAAAGACAATAAATACTTACCCTTTGCAGCATCATTATTAAGTTGTTTTTCTCTTTTACAAAATGATCCTGTTCTCTTTGTGCTTGTTGGACAATATGATTGGCTTGTTTTTTGAGAGCAGAAATCTTTTCCTAATATAAAAAGAAAATAATCACAGTTTAAGTTTCATTTTCAAAGTACAAAACAACCTGCATCAAGGATCCTATTCATGAGTGTTCACCGTTGGTGTTCTATTATTATTTTAACAAATCATTTAACATCAACGACAATAACAATCCTAAAATAACTGTAGTTTTGTCCAGAGTGTACAAATTTCCTTTCTTAAAGAAAAAAATATGCTTTGGTGCTTTTTTGTAGCAAATTAAAGGGTTTGATTTTTATAAGTAAATACACAAACAGGGTAGGAAATGTTGATTTATTTCTTTTTGGAAAAGTGAGTTATTTGATCTGTGTGGGATGTTACTGTGTTTTTGTCTTTGCTCTGCTTCAAAAACTTTTCCGAAGAGGAACACTTTGCATTATTTCTCGCAGATGGGCAGGTTGTAGAGTCATTTCATTACCTTTATACTCAACAACAAAGACTGTTAGTGCTTTTACCTTTCTACTGACAATGCTGCGCTGATATTCAGCTACTTCATGCAGGAGTTGTTGGGTCAGATTTTCTTTCTCTTCATCTAACCTGCTTTCATGTTCAAGCTGCTGAAATTCCAAATCTTCAAAGTGTTTGCTTTCTATGTCCAGAAGATCAGCATCCTTAAGGGGGAAAAAACAAACAAGCAAACAAAAGGTAATATATATAAAAAAGTAATTGTGCTTTCACTGACACCGGAAGTATTTATAAAAAACCAAAAAAATCAACCTAAAATTATATTTACCTATCTCATACAACGCGTTCCACCAAGGAGCTCAATGCTTTTAGTGACCTACTGTCATAATAAGAGAGAAAATAGGGCTAATTATTATTTTGATGTTGCTTTCTCCATCACTCCTACTGTGCCTCTTGCTAAGAAGCACCTTCAGAGTGAGGGAGCTGTTTTGCCAAGTTCAGAGCAAGTTGAAGCCTCTCAAACTGGCTGGGCAGACCTCTCTGCTGTAGCCTAACTGGGACACCAACAAAGCCTGAACCCATCCAGTGAGGTTGTCACATGCCAAACTGGGAGAGCATGTGCTTATCAACCCAAAAGGACAGAAAGGATCATGCCAGTAACACCAGAGAACTTCACACAGAGTTAATTAATTATGGAAAATCACACTAAAAAAAAAGGAGTATGGACTGCAGTTAGAATTTCTTCAGGTCTATCCCAAGTACCAGCACTGATTTTATTAACAGACACAGTCAGATAAGACAAAAGATATGTGGAGCCATGTGCCTTCAGCACACTGCCAGCACCTCAGCAGTGATGTCCAACCACGTGAATTTCTCAGCCAGAGTCTGGTCGTGGACACTGAACTGGAGCTGACAATGGCTCTCTGTGCAATGAAGGACTCTAGTTACACACCCCAGCCAGTAGGTGTATTACTCCAGAAAAGGTATCAACCAACTTTTATGCATTTCCCTGAAGCAACATCAGGGAAAGAAAAAAAAAAAAAAAAAAAAAAAAAAGAAGTTGATTGCAGCAAAAAAGATCTAAGAAAAGAGTCCAGAGAAGAGCAATGAGCCTGGTGAAGGGGCTCGAGCACAAGTCCTATGAGGAGAGGCTGAGGGAGCTGGGGCTGTTTAGTCTGGAGAAGAGGAGGCTCAGGGGAGACCTCATCATTCTCTACAACTTCCTGACAGGAGATTGTAGCCAGGTGGATGTTAGTCTCTTCTCCCAGGCAACCAGCTCTAGGACAAGAGGTTTAAGCTCTGCCAGGGGAGGTTTAGGTTGGATACCAGGAAGAAATTTTTTATGGAGAGAGTGATCAGACACTGGAATGGGCTGCCCAGGGGGATGGATTCACCGTCCCTGGAGGTGTTTAAGCTGAGACTGGATGTGACACTCAGCGCCATGGTAATCATGGCAGTGTTGGATCAAGGGTTGGACTTGATGACCTCAGAGGCCTTTTCCAACCCGGTTGATTCTGTGATTCTGTGAAATAAGAACACACCACTTAGGGATGATGAGATAAAACTCATGGTGCTTTTCAGCACAAGAACTGAATGCTAATCTTTCTCCTGAAACATCTGTGCATTCATAATATGAATTCCTGCTTACAAGTTTCAGAGTTCTGAAGAAAAAGTTTTTTTTTTTAATAATCACAGCATTAGTACGTGCTAAGGCTCTCTAAAATAAGCATGTTGTGCCTAGCTTGTTACACAAGAAAACCTAGATCCTGGAAGCAATTTATCATTTTAGAGAAATGCAAACTTACTACTTTTCTAATTTCAACCCAGGGCAAAGGTCGGTGAGTGAGATAAGCAGATAGGTCCCTATAAAAGTCATCCAAAACCAGCTTCCAGTGTACCATGGAAAGACACAGGATGCAGAAGCTGAAGAATCCAAGTTACTATATGAAATACCAGCATCTTCCCATTACTCTCCAAAGATTTGCCCTTCACTTGCAGGAGACAATGATCAAAAGCAGAAATGTGGGCTAAAAATTACAAGAAAGTATAGCTACCTACAATAGAGAAATGCTTTGTTCAAACTGGTCAGACACCTTCAGCATCTAAAATAAACAGAAGGGCTTTGCTTGGCCATGAAAGTCAATAAATTCAGCCTATTGCATACCACATTATTTGCTACTGAGGCAGAAGAACAGACTTCAGGGAAGGCAACCAATAGCCAAAGACAATTGAGAGCATTTAAAATACACTTCCTACCCAACAGGGAGAGTATATATGCATTTCGGACACAGGGAGGCCAAGAGTTTGCCAGCTGCCCACCCCAATCCAAACTCCAGACCCACTCTGCAGCCAGCTGCTACAGTGAAATTGGCTGCCCACTCCCCCAGGCACAAATGATTAAGTTACTGAAGCCCCAGAGATGAAGCAATAAGGGAATTAATCTTCACACCTTCCTTGTTGGCAGTAGAGCAGCACAACTAAGCTGCTGCAGACTCGGGTATTTCATAGAATGGTTTGGGTTGAAAGTGACCTTAAAGATCATCTGGTTCCAACCTGCCTACTGTGGGCAGGGACACCTTCCACGAGAGCAAGTTGTTCAAAGCCCCATCCAACCCGGCCTTGAACACATCCAGGGATAGGGAGTCCACAGCTTCTCTGGCCCACCTGTTCCAGTGCCTCACCACCCTCTGAGTAAAGAATTTCTTCCTAATATCTAAAATAAACCTGCCCTCTTTCAGTTAAAAGCCATTACTCCTTGTCCTATCACTAAAAGATCCCTGTCCAGCTCTCTTGTAGCCCAGCTGCTACAAGGGATGCTGCTATAAGGTCTCTCTGGAGCCTGCTCTTCTCCAGGCTCAACAATCCCAGATCTCAGCCTGTCTTCATAGGAGACACAGGACATCTGATAATCTTTGTGGCCTTCTCTGGACTCAAACAGGTCCATGTCTTTCTTCTGTTGGGAGCCCCAGAGCTGGGCTCATTTTGGAGGAAGAAGATTCTCTATTCTCTATTTTGGGTACAATATTTAGAGTCATTTCATGATTGCTCTCACACCTGATATCCATTTGAGAGCTACTGTGCCCTAATTCAGTGGTAACTTCTACTGCATTCAGTAGATCACAGCAGCCACTGCTGACTTCCACTACAACTGGCCTGGAATAATATGCAGTAGGACTAACTGGACACTTAACTACACACCACATTTCAAGTTTTGTCCCACTTTTAAATCCAAAATTGTTATTAAAACAACTCAGAAGAAACAAACAAAAACAAAAGGATTTACTACCCTCCCATAGCAACAAGACTGCAGCTTCTCATGAATTAGTATCTTCAAGTATGTGACTGCAGAGGAAAGGCTTGCTTTCCTTTTAATATTTATGAGACATTATATAACCCTGTGGTTTTTTTTTTTTTTTAAAGGTAGCACACAAAAATCTTTAAGTGTCTCAAAACTAGCAAATTCCTTCTGTACTAACTGAGAATTTAACATTGTTATTTCCAAAGCTGGACTTCTTCACTTTTTATTCTCTGAAACAAGAAACAAAACCAAAACCAAAAAACCCCCCAACAATGAATTCTGCAAATTAAACAATATGTAAAGAGTATTTCCTATAAAGGTGAAAAGCCTTTTTTTTTTTTTATCGGTGCTATTACAGCCCTTATTCCTGATACAATCAAGACAGAAAAAAAGATTTGACTTTCATATGGCCTCTTGAGCTTGCCATACTGATGCTTTGAAAATTATATCCTCCCCCACTAAAGTTAACTACATGTGCTGTATAATCCACTTCACGTTAATGAATAATATGATTTTCCACAGAAACTAATGGTACCTTCACAGACAGTATTGCAGCTTTTTTTTTTTTATTACAAATAATACAAACTAAAATCATGCTGCAATTAGACAGTATGAAAAATTTATTTATATCAATGTGTAACTGTTGAAAATGAATATGTAGGACAAAACAGCTATTTTACTTAGCAGCAAAATCTTCAAAATTAACTTTTCAAATACAGTTCAGGCTAACAGCTATGTAGTATATTAAAAAAAAGAAGTTACCCATGGCTTCACTGAGACAGATATTTACTGGCCGATTCCTGGCTCCACCATTCATCTAAACATAACAACAGCTTCCAGGTCATTCAGCAGGCCTAAGGGGCTAACTACAGGGAAGTAGCCCAAAACTTAAAAACCATTCAACACAAAATGATTTCTAATCCACCCATTTGCACTCTACTTGTCTGCCGTCATGCACATCGTCTATTACAACCATTCCACAAAAAAACCCACCTTTATGACTATTAAATATTCTAAGTTGCAAATATGTTCAGACACTGGATACTTGAAAGAGAATATGTTACACTCAACTAAAAAAAAAAAAAAAAAGAAGAAAAAAATTAAAAATCAACAAAATAAAAAAGTGCAATCTTGAAACTTGCTACTAACCCTCTTCAGCTGCTGCTGTAACTGTTCCCTCATGGACTCAGGGCAATTATCAAGCTGCGTCTTCTGCTCCGAGTAAAGCTCCTGAAGCCTCTCTAGTTTTTCCCTCTCAGCATCAAGTTTTAATTTTTCCTGAAGCATGAACCAGAAAATAAACACAATTACCTTCAAACCCAAGCAGTTGTTAGTGATTATGACAGTGCGTGGCAAAACCTTAATGAACAGTTGAAGCACGTTGGTCAAAGACAGAAACCTCTTGTTAGTTGAAATGCAACAGTGGGATGCAAAATGATCAAAACCAAAACATAAATCATTTTAGTGGGGTGATTAATTCTCTCTGTTGTCATTGTGTTTTGTACCCATGCCTAGATGATGCTTTTAAAGCCCACTGCCCAAACATCTGTCTCACCTAATGAAAAAATTAAATAAAATAAGGAAATGGTAGCCATGTTAGTGAGGTAACTGGTGAAGTTGAGAGAGAAAGAGTAGCTTTTAGAAAGCAAAATGGATGGAATATGACTGTAGTCTGGCAGTGAGGGAGAAGTGGATCTTCCCAAGAGAATGAATTACATGCCTGCGTGGCTCTGTACAGACAAGTACATTTAGCAAGCAGTGAAAAACCAGAATGAGACAGAGTTTTATGAAGAAAAACTCTGGGCCAGGAAGTCCTGTTGCAGCAGAAACACTAAGTGATCCAGCAAATTTGCTTCAGGAGACAGGAACCTGTTCATGGGGATCAAAGGTGACAGCTTCACCTTCCAGGTCTCCACCAACTAGTTCAGCTTTCCTCTCGTTCCGCTCAAGCAGCAGCACTCAGCACACTGCTTCTCACCCTCCAAAGCCTTTGGCCTTTTAATCTTTGTAATCAAATACTACATGATTTACTGTGCAGCACTGCGCTGAAGACTTGCTGCAGATCACTTACAGCTACCCTGCAGACTATTATTTATCTGGGGAACAAAGTTTGGGAAACAGTAAATCAGAGCACAGAGAATTCTTTTAGCACCTTTCACTTGCATCTACACTGGTCAACACAACAGATGCATTTTCTTCAAATAAGCAATTAGTAACTGGAAACAACAATATACCTGATACGCCAGGCATAAATAATCCACTAAGTCCCTGAAGCCTGGCTCTCTGACACCTTGTAGAATAACACTGGTATTGTTCTCTTTTCCTACTTGTTCTATAGTAATGCATTTCCTCTCTGATGGTCTCTAACTGCCCTTTAACACTCAAAAATCAACAGTATCAGCCCCAAAATTTCAGCATCTTTGGGCTACTCCAAGAACAGTTGAATTCTGTCGCAGCATCTACTCATACCTCCTCTTTCAAGTCCCGACTGATGTTTAAAATCAAATGTGTGGCATAACAGGTGCTATATGATTAGATACTCTGCATCACTCTTACGGCACATGCCATAGAGAAGGAACATCTTTTACTGTACAGTACTTGCCATTTCAAACTGTGAGAAGGCATTTCCCCAAACCTACTCTCTGCTATGCCTGACAAGGTTCTCAAACCCTTAGGCATGGCAGAGGCATAGTAACATGTATTAGCTGCCTGCTGTCTTTATGATTTTACCTCTAAATCTGAGTGGGATCAAGGGGCTGGGATTTAATTTTCCCAGTACTTAAAAACAACAGCAGGAAGCAATTTATTCAAGTCCAATGTCACCCAGATTCCCAGCCCCATTATGTTCACTTACACATGCAGCTTCTCAGTTCATGCAAGCAGATGAACAAAATGCTGAACACAAATATATATATTTTTTAAGCTTATGAAAATGAGCAACTGAGCCCGAATATTCTATTACTTGGACTTGCTGTACCAGCTTCTGTCTTACAACAGCAGCAGCAGGGAGCAGAAATACAGAGGATGTAGCACGTGCAAGCTGTACAATGAGGCAGAATCATGCAGCTCCTGAGAGGTCAGTTCTAGACCTTTGTCCCCAAGAAGCCCCATTTGCTGAATCACCCTTACTTCCAACACAGAAAGAAACCTATGGAAGAACTGGTAGTTCCTCTCCTCACAAACCTTGTTGTCCATTTAACATGCAACCTACGGTCTGCCACATTATTTCACACTTCTTTTTTCTACCCACCTTAGCATCCAAAGCAGCAAGGACTTCTCTGGCCTTAGCTGCAGTATCGTGCCTCTGAAGCCATTAATAGCTCTCTAAATGTCTGTGTCCTGCAACAAGTGTGCTCCTTCATTAACGAGCAAGTCAAATCTCGAGCGTGAGGAGACACCATCAGCAAGTATAAAACTCCCTGAGAATCCTGCCAGAGATACTGTTACATCCCTTAAGAAATTAGACATGTATTCCTTTGAGATTGAAAGCGATACTCATCTGGTCTATTCATAGTGTCGGAAGTGCTAACATCCCACCAAACTGGCTCCCTTCAAAATGTGCAGTCTTAACAGGAAATATCACTTTCAGCAACGAGATGCATTATATGTTTTGCAGCTGTGGAGTTAAGTTTGCTGACGTTTCAGGCTGTGCATTGCTAAAGCCCATTTAATTCACATAAAGTAATCTGATAGATAAATCAATAATCATAATTTTTTCATACAGTCTTTTCTACAAATGAATCCAGGCAAGTTCTTCTAGAAGGGAAAGGATTCATAAGTCTGCAGGCCAAGTGCAAGATGCAGCTGAGGCAGGTCTGTGGCTGACTCCACAAGCTGTTTGCCCAAGAGCAGCCAGCAGCAGAGTTGTGAACAGAATCCACGTGCTCCTGCTGCTCATCCTCATTTAACCACATAAGCTTGTACTTGTTAAATATTTCTCTGCAGACAACTACTTCCCAGCCCCAGCGCTGATGCCAGAAAGACATTAACTACAGTCTGGTTGAGTCCTGTTTCCAGGGAAAAGAAGTACAACATCTGGCTTTAGCCTACTGCCCAACTTGTCCTATGGTCTGCCTCTTAGATGCGTGTTAAACAAACTTGGGGTCAGCCAGGATACAGAGCAGGATTGATTTGGGGTTTGATGATACTGGGGCACAGCTTGGATCACTTTTGGAGGATTTCTGAAAATTGTGAAGGATAGCAGTAGAAAGAATTGACATGTGACACTCTCCCCCAAGAGCACAGACATGGAACGTTAGCAAAGCACATGTGGTAAGAACACAGACCGTAACTGATAATATGGGTCACAAAAGGAAATCAGTCTTTAGACCTGGCAGAAATTATTTAAGGGCAAAGAAAGAGAAAAAAAAAAAAGAATATATACCCAACATATCTCAGAGATGATGAGGACACAGAGGAGATAAAAGGATGGTTTTAAAGACAAACATAGCCCCTTAGATGAATGGGAACAACAGAAGGAAAGTGAAATAAATTGCCTCAGTGTTGTCTCCGGTGGTTAAAGATGCCCTATGCCTAATCAGTGTTGCTAGTTTTAAAGCCCTAGTGGATCCCCACACCACTTCTGCACAGAACTTCTGCTTTTCAGTCTGTCATTCATCACAATCTGCTACTGCAGGCAGACTGGTTAAAACTGTAGAGCAATGTGGCTGCATGCACATGTGCCCTCCGAACCAACCTTCTTGCATAAATGGGTAGAAATTCTGCAAAAACAAGAGTAAATTTGATGAAACACATAAAGCTCAAAAAACCCAGATAAAAAATGGGAAAAAACCCAAACAACCAAACCCCAAAAATAAGAACCCTATCAGTTTTACCAGGTCACTCTGAAGTGGATTGTATGGCTAGGTGAATTTGGTTCACTGTACAACCTTCCAAATCACTCCACAAAAAAACCACATGAACAAAAAAACTTCAAAAAAATCAAGGTATGTGTCATTTTCAGACAGAAATGGCAAATAAACCTACAAGACAAAAAGAAGAAGAAGAAAAAAAACCAAACCTGAATGTATTCCCATCTAATAGGCTCTTAACTTTCAATGCTGCAGTCTGAAGTACTCCACAATCTTTCTCAGTCCAACCCACCTATAAATCATCTTTTAAGGTAACAACATTTGTAATCCACGCTAATCTTCAGATATGCATGCTCCGTCTCTCATCACAAAATCAATCTCACAACACTCACAGGTTTCTGAGAAATAAGAAGCATACGCAGTTCTTCAAAAAGCTTCTCCACCTCCTCTTCATGCTTTCACCTCTAGTCAAACCTTTCTCTTTACACTGCAAAAGAACATTCTCCCCTTTTCCAAAATAACCTACTGCAAAAGTGGAAGAGGAGTCTACAGAAATTACTCCTTTCTACTTGGAAATGGTGTGGTGCTACAGGGTTTGTCTGTTCAGTAGTAATGGCAAATAAGTGGAAAAGCAAGAAAATCTGACTTGAACACTGATGAAATTGGCTTAACCCCTTACCATGAATTTGTAAGAAAATAAATCTATAACAAAAAAAGCAGATACAAAGATAATCAGAAAAAAAAAAAAAGTCATCTGCTCTTCAGTGGTTATCCACTGAAGGAAGAGGGCAAGTGGTACATTTGGGGAAAGTGTTAAAGCTGAGGTCTACCAACTTGTCCAGCACTCTGGCAAATTAAAAGTATTTACAATACTGTGGCTGATACAAATCACACCACATAAAACTGATTAAAAAAACTCACAAAACTGTTGAAATAAAAGACAGCCTCCTTTTGAAACTTTATGTGCTCATCTTCTGTATTTTCAGACTATTCTGTCTTGTATTCCTTGGTCTCTTTCAGGACAGAAGCATAAAACTTGTAACAATTTAACTGTTCGTCATTAAATCCCTGTGGGTTTCATGACAGAAGCCATCAAAAGAAAAAAGAAAGAGTATGCCAGGCATATTAAGAGGAGCATAATAAGACAATAAGTTATTTTACAATAGTTCTTTTTTTCTGTATGAGTGGTAACTAATTTATCATATAACTGATTGTAATCAGTGATGGCATCTATAGAAGAGATCTCAATATTTTTGCTTCAGATGCATGCATAAAGCTACTGTTAAAAGCATTTTAAACCAGAGTAAGCAATCCCTCTGCATTAAGTAAAAAAAAACAAAAAAACCAAAAAAAAAATCACATTAAGGTGCATGCATGAACTTCCTACTAAGACAACTCAAGGTTTTTGCAATTTCTAACCTCATCCTCTGACCATTGCAATGTCTTGTCCTACTGAACAGATGGGGAGGCAAAAGAAAACCCTGATTCTAGTGCACTGTTCTTTCATGAGTGTAGAAGAGAAAATAATCATCTAACCTGAAGAAAAAAAAATTCAAGCTAGAAAATTCAAATTCTGTATAGTCTTTAAAATCTAGATGATAATAGGAGGATTCCCATTAGCAGTATAACCCATTCTGCTATTTCTCTCATGACTGTTTTAAAAGAAAGCTTGCAAATTCAGATTTTACTCCTTTGGTCTTTGTAATCATCTGTTTCTTCATCAGTGTTCTACAAGATATCCTTATGTGGTTACATCCAGTGGATGCAAGCATGCCTCCAAACCCTTAATCTTCTGTATTGTGTCTTAAGGAGATAGATAATGTTATGGACATGATAACTCATCCATATGAAACACTTGCTTATGTATTGCTGAACTGGAATCTGATCAGGATATATTTAAAAGGCTTCATGAGACATAAATTTGTCAGATTCATCAGGATAACAGCAGCAGGAATTCTACATGAAGAGGGGAAAGGACTGAGGAGAGACCACCAGTATATTTAACGTGTTCTTTCCTTAACTCTATTCTTCAAAGTCTTTGCAGTACTAATTCAACAAAGAGGTTGAGTTTTAAATGTTTTGGCATGTCTGGGATATTATGTTCATGACTGAAAAGTATTTCCACAAAAGACTGTGGACCAAACTCAGTGTATTCCAAAAAAAAGATGAGCTCTCTGCTGCCAGCTGCTCCTGATTTCTGCTGTTGAAGAGGGACAGGAAACCCTGGGTGACAAAAGAGTTCCAAAGCCACCATGACATAAGGCAAAGGTCCTCCAGAAGAACAGGAATAATGTCCCTCTCTCTAAAAAAGAGTCTCAACTTTTGCATAAATAATTGTTTTGAAACTCTATGCCAAAAGTCCCACTTAGCTATGATTGCCTCCCATAGCACTTCTGCTGAATTCATTACTAATTTCCAGTTACTCCAGTATATTCATGCTCATTGATCTTTTGTTTCTTTCCCTGGCTATACCGTTACTTTCAGCCTCCTTCTTTAACTCGGAGACATCAGACATGGGGAATCATTAGGCATCCTTCTCCACATATGCTGGACTGAGCTAAGTTCAATCCCAAACAAAGTCTCAAGAGTGAAGATTCACCAGGAGGAAGCTGTAAATGTAAATTCCACCATGGGCCAGAGGTGCTGTTCCACTGCAAACAATACCATCATTATTGTACACCGACAGTACAGCACCATGAATGACTGCTGTGTAACTACAGGGAGCTGGGCCTGGATGGCAGGGAAAAGGAACCTTGGTTCACCTGCTTGCTGATTTCTGGGTCAGTCCAGCTCAGCTCTCCCCAGAACAGGCTGCGCTCAAGGCAGTTTTCTCAATATCTGGAGCACAGCTCTTTTGCTCAGAACTTCAAGCTGTATCTGTCACACTGTGTAAGTAGTGGCACTTATCAGGGCTGTCCCTGCATAAGTGGAGCTTGTGATTAATAGTTTAAATGTTGATATTCCCATATGTCCATATTGGGCACTAGAACAGGCTGCCCAGGGAAGTGGTCACAGCACCAAGCCTGACAGAGCTCAGGAAGCATTTCGACAATGCTCTCAGGCACATGGTGTGACTCTTGGGGATGTCCTGTGCTGGGCTAAGAGTTGGACTCGATGATCCTTGTAGGTCCCTTCCAACTCAGCATATTCTGTGATTCCCTGATGTAGTTGGTCACCTTCTTCTGTGGATAAAACCAAACATGTAGTGCAAGGTAGTTAGAAAATTAAGAAAAAAAGAATGAAAGATTGTAAGCTGTGCTCAAGCAGCACAGCCATGGAAGCAAAGTGGTACCTTCTTCTATTACCCTGGCATGATTTCCAGTATAGCTGAAAGCACAAGCAACTCTGGAAGTAGCTACCCCAGCCATGACAACTGAATCCTGACAGCACTTGTATCTGACAGAGAAAGAACTACACCAATTCCTGCAACAGTGCTAAAAAGTTCTGCCATCTTTTCAAAACAACAACCACTCCTAGCTCTTATTTCTAAAATGTAAGTAAATCAACACTAATTTCTTCGCTCCTTGCAATATGAGTGGTGGCACAGTCACGAAGGCAAGGGAAGCACTCCCAACTCACCCCAGGGTGTGTGCTACATCACCTTTTCCACCAATTCATTCATTCTTCCTCACCCTTAGTCCTGCCATGTGTTCAGTAGGGTTGGGCACAGGACTTGAACGAGATCAGGATGCAGCTTAACATATAACGTACAAACCTGCTCACAAAATACATTCCTGATGTACAAGCGAGGTGCTGGGACACAGAGACATTGTACCAGAGCAAAGAGCACGCTGACACAGCCTGAAACTCAACTCACAACTCTCCTGCCATCTGCCTTCAAGTATGTTTTCCAGTCAATTCTTTTACCTCACCAGGACTAGAAACCGAGGCTTTAAAATTGTGCAAAAGTTGTCAAAACTTTGTGTCCTCACCTAAATGAATTGTGCATGAGGCATTAAAAAGAAAAAAAATCAAATAATCAGGTAGGAGGCAGTAGAAGAGCTTCCACCTGCAGTCCATTTCATGTACATAACCTGGCCCAATAATTAGGCTGTAGTTTGTGATCCCTCCTTTCAAGAATTTCACAAGTTTTTCAAACAGGTGCATGGGTAAGGATGAGACACAACCAGGCAGGGGTTTCCTGTCAAACAGGTGCCAAGATCAGTGGCAAATTCCATGAGATGCCCAAGTCTCTTCAGGGACAAGTGCCATCATGTATGAGACTAATGCCCCACCATCATTTCATAAGTCAAATGAACTCTCCCTCTCACTCCAGACAACCAACACCATGTGGTGTATGAAGGTATCACTCCCTTACCCTGACAGAAACATAACCACTGTTTGAAATATGGGACCCCAAGAGCTTCTTGCCTTGAAGCTCCACCAAAACCAAGACCTCAGGTATCAGTAGGCATGAAATATTCAGACAACTAAGAGAAATTGTGACCACCCTGTGGACACTTGGACACTCATTCTTGCAAGAAATAACACAAAAAGAACCATCAGCAGAGGGGCAACTCTTGGCCAAAACCCGAGCCTTAATTCTGTTGAAGAAGTTCTAAGTTTTGATTTATTTTAGCAAAAAGGACCACTTACCTCCACCTGAGCCCCTTTTGGGGGGTGGAGGGTTGATCCTGTGCTACTACAGAGCCAAGATGTTGCCTGTCCTGCATCAGATCTGCAGGGCTGCAACCTGAACTTAGACACACAAATCAAGCTTTAAAAAAATGCCACTGTTTCAAGCCAGCCCAGACTTTTATTTGTTGACATGATCAGTGCCATCTGTTCTGCTGGCTGACACTACTTTCTCCAGAACCCTTCAGCTGTCACTTTATATTTTGCCCGCTCACAAAGGCTCATGTCCCATTTCTATTTTAAACTTTCACTTTTATGCAATGTTTTATTCCTACAAAGAATATTTCAGTATTAACTGAGCCGTGGTTTTAAGTTTAGAGGACACACTCACAGCTGGGGTGGGGTTTTTTGTTTGCTTGTTTAAACCAAAAAGGAACACAAAAGAAAAGGCAACTAATATTTTGTAACTGATCTGACTAGCACCATGCTTCATACTGAAAAAAATGTTCTGAGTGAACTTGCCTTTTAAATAACAAACTTGCTTTTTCTAGGCTGCTTTCCATGTTTCAGTTCAACTGAAAATCTAAACTAGACCCAGCATTTTTATTTTCTGACTGCTACGCACTAATGTTCCATCATATGACTGCAAAGAAATTTAAATGATCCACAGATTTTACAGTAATTTCCATTAGCTTAATTTAACTGTGAGGGTACTAGAGAAGCAGTATAAAAGGCAAAAGATCTCTTGAATTTCTGGACATGTTATTTGTTACCACTTACCAACCAAAACTTCTAGCAGCATCCTTTTGGAGGGCACCTGCTCGCACGACCCTATCTGCCCACTTTAAACTCATCTTTATACTAAAAAGCAAGAAGGAAACGTCCCACAGGCAACAAAACAAGACCACAGTAACACTGAAAGCTGAAGGATCTGTGAGGAGCACACAAGAACAAGGAAAAGTGCAGGCAGGGAAGTCCAGGGAAGTTCAAACTTAAACTGGATGTGCATTGTCTCCCCTTAGAGCAGAGAAGTGGGAACAACATTCTTCTCAAACACAGGCTTGACGAGCACAGCCACAAAATAGCAGTCAGGCTCATGACAGGGCAAGCAGAAATCAAAGACAAAAAGCTCAGAGTAAAACAATGCAAGCTGTAAGGTGTGAATTAAATGGGAACTGCAAAAGTGCTAAAGATGTGCAGCTTGTCTAAGAAAAACGCAGAACACTTCCAGATATTTCTAGGAAACTTAAAAAAGAGAAGAGACTAGCTAGAGCATTTCCACAAGTGACAGGTCTAAATTATGAGGTAGAGGATGAAATTTAAAAAGGAAACAACACTGGCTGAAATTCCTGGAAAAACTTCCTGACCTTGAAGTATTATTGGCCATGGCACATCCCCTGTGGAGAAGGGAACTGCATGCCTGGAGAGGCCAGTGAAGAGCCTGGCAGAGGGAACTGGCATCCCATGGCTTGAGGGGGACAACTTCATCTTGCAGGCCCTTTCCATTTCTGCACTTAAAATCTTATTATAGTGCTATTCTATTTTGGAACATGTTTTGCTACATAGTTGAGAGAAATTAAGTACCTGACTGTATAGGAAAACTGATTAATTCCTGGGACTTAATCACAGAGAGAATATCCTGCAGTACTAAAATTGTCAGTCAGTAAACAAAAAAATAATTGCTTTAAAATTACATAATTGACAGATGTCTTATACATCATTCTATACAATAACAGAAAAAACCTGCAGTCTTCTTTCATTCTGTTTCTTTGCTGAGAAAGGATTCTTTTTGTTTTTGTTTTTTTTTTTCTCCAAATTATATAACCTACAATGGAAGGCAGTGGAACAGCTCAATTTGTACAACAGATAGCCCAAGTACAAGCCCTATATATATTTTTTTTATTAATAAAAGTTTCTTTATGGTAGATCAGGTTTTTTTACTTAAGCATACTATATTTTGCTTGTCAAGCATACCTTGGAACACATTAACATCATTAACATACTGTTAAAGGGAAATGATGGTGAAGCAACTATTTTTTTCTTCCATATTTATCAAGTAAATTTACTTATAGACAGTACTTCATAAAACAACCTCCATCAATGTTAATCAGATAAATATATTTCAATATAAGATCAAGGGGAACAGAGCACACAGCTAAGATAACTGAATTACCTTTGTCTTTTCACCAATAACATTTCTCTCCAGTTCAGCTATTTTTCTGTTTAGATGATCCAATATTTCCTTCTCTTTCAGCAGCTCTGTTGTTTCAGATTTCTGTTCCCCATCCAAAAGGGCACATTCCATATCCAACTAGGAACACAAAACATCTTTCAGAAGAAGTCCAGATTCAGAAGAAATCTTGATACACATTATTTTCTGGGGGAAGGGGAATGAGTTGGTGACTGTTCACAAGAGAAGTATTTTAAAAAGAGGGGAGGGGGGAAAAATGTTTTGCTGCCACAGAACTTAAAAAGAAATCACAAATCTCAGAAGAAGTAAAATTGCAAATCAAAATACTGCAAAATAAAGTCCAAACCAACTTTAGTTTGAGGATCCTTTTTTTCCCAAACTACTTATTTTCTCTCTCTTCTCTGTGCTCCCTCCTGTTATGATACTGTACTGTCTCTGTGCCTGGCTCAGTCAGGAAACCCTTCTGGAACAGCTGTTCCTTTCCTGTCGCTGATAACTGAAGCAAGCAAAACCCAAATGCCTGGCCAGCTTAGTTTGCAATTGAGAGATTCCAGAACTCCAGGGGATATCAACACACCCTTGCAACCATAAAGCCAAGGAGGTTTGAAAGGAAGTTGTCTCACTTCCTTTCTCTTTAAACAGCCACAGGAGATAACACCATAAAACTGCCAAGCGACACAAGGTATTTGGATCAACTGAGCGGCCATTAAACAAGCAGGATTGTTCCAATTCCACTTAGGAGTGTAATGGTTACAGCTGGGAAATGCTAACCCGAGCATCATATCCATCTCCCCGCTGGGGAAAAATAACCTTCATAACAGGAGACAGCCAGGTCTGTGATTTGGTGCCTAATCCTGGTGAAAATCACAGAATATGAAGGCTTCATACATCAGTGAGTTCCCTGTGTACTTACTGAACCCATCAGACTTGTGCTATGTAGTCATACGTAACAAGGAGGACATTTAAAACCAAAACATATTTCATACCTCCCTTGAGGATTCATCCATCTGGTCATTTAAATCTTTGATCTTCTGCTCAAGTTCTTCCAAGTTGTTAAGTATTACTATGCGCTCCTCCTCCAGCCGAACAAGCTCCTGCCTTCTCTGCTCATCACTGGTGCATTCTGGTATCTGCAGTTGCACGTCACGAGAGGTTCATTAGAAAAGGAGTTAAACACTGTCTTTTCTTCCCCTTTTCATACAGTTTTCATTTTAGACAAGTACAGCACCGCTGGTTTTGAACCCATTGCATATTTCCCATCTACTGTACTGCTATTTCTATATTTAGGAGGTGTACAAGAGAAACAAACATGATACTTTACTTCCAGGCATTGGAATTAAATACTATACTTAACAATAAATACTATTCATTCTAAAGGAATTACTAAAACTTAACCTTTGAAAATACTTTAAATGCTGTGCTATTTAGATTGTAAACATCTAATTTTTCCCTTATAAAAATAACATAGATAGATGAAAATGCTTTTTGTGTCAGCTGTTCATATAACAGCGGCTAGGAGGTGGGATAGGACATTTTTGTAACCAGTCATTAAGATGGGCAGGTTACATAAAATAAGGAGGTATCACAGAGGAAGTAGTACCCTTAATGTTCTTCTTTTCATTGCCACTTACTTACCAATAACTGTGCCAAGAATTAAACAACTTTATGAATAAAATACCTGCAGATCTTACAGTAGCAAATGCTAGATCAAGCAGATCACGCATTCTTCATGTTCGCCCGACCCCAGGGGTTTGTGATCCCATTAGTCTGTTAAGGCTCATTGTCCCCATCAGAATTAGAGGTGGGCTGTGTTAGAGGTTTGGGTTCTTTTGGTTTTTTTTTCGGTCGGCTGGGAGAAAGTGAAAGGGAGGGGGAAGGTTTTGTCCCCGGGGTCCAGGCACTTGGCTGGGAGCCAAGTCCAACCTGGGACAGCGAGGCTTCACAGCAACCACTGGACCACACAACCTTGCTCAAAAGAGGCTCAGCTTAGCTACTGAATGACTATTCTGAGAGCAGTTTTATCCTGAACAAATCTGAGCTCAATATTTTAAAACAATGAACTGTGTTTCATTAACACAGTTCTTGCTTGCTACTGCTTTTCTAAAGGGCTTAGCAGAACACCCTTTACAATGAATGAATGAGTGGTATTCCTTGATTTAGCAATAGTAATCCTAGCAGGAAAGCCTCTTTTTGTCCGGTCTCCTGTTTGGATAATGCTGACAAAACATCTTTGATTTCAGTTTCCTAATAAGGATTTAAAATAGGATCTCTGTCTTGCATGAAGAAAGCAACAAATGGGAAAGAAATGCAAGACCACAGCAACTTGAAATGTTCTACCTTTTCAGCATGGAAAGACCAAGTAAAGCCATAATAGCTTTCTATTCTATTTCTATATTGTGTTGAGCTTTTCTGTTCAACACAATTTCACATCAGAAGACTCTGCGGACAGATTTCCAGAGAGATAATCTTTTAGAATAGAAAAATGTTTCTTTGTCACACCTCTTTCTTCTACATACACATACTTCTATTAAGTTCTAAGTTAAGCAGTTAAGTTACATACAATCCACGTGTAAGCATGCTGAAGATCACACAGTGTTTAAATAACAGCAAAGAGAACAGAAACAAAGTATTTTGAAGGCGTGAATTTGTTAAACAGAAATTTGCTTTTATGGCTTTGGTTGATCTTATTATGCTCTTGATTCTAACTCTTGAATACAGTTACTTAACTTAATAATGTCTCTGGGACTTGCTGTGCTGCTGCTCTGGCACAGCAGAGCCTAGGAACTGACCCGAGGAAAGGAGAAGGCTCTTATCCCAGCCCAGAGAAGGCTCCTGCTGCTCAAGCAAGCAAATAGTTAGGAATGCTGTTAGCTCATTTTTAAAGGACAGTTTCTCTTCAGAAATGAAAACAGCAGTGTGAAGTCTACAGGAAGGGAGGTGCAGCTTATTAAATGCAGGAGCTGGGTTAGAGGGGCAGGAGGCTGGTTGCTGCCATGTGCCCCGAGAGACAGCAGCTGATCCAACAAATGGCTCAAGTCCAACCCTGGGAAAGGAGACAGGACAGTAAATTCAGCTCAGGCAACAGCTTTCCATGTGACTGTTCTGGTTTGACAGTGAGAAAACATGCTTCTCTTACAGGAGACAGGAGCCTCAGGTTGGAAGAAAACAGCAGAGCTTCCCTTCCCTCCTACATCCCAGGATCATGCCATAAGCAGGGCTCCCAAAACCTTCCTTATTCAAGTAGCTATAATTGCTCAAGCAAATCCTTCTCTCTTGGAAAAATCTTAAAACTCCTCCTGAACTGTATATCCCTCTGAAAAACACCCAAACTTCCAGTACCATTAGCTTCCACGAAATACAAAATGCTCACGTACTGGCTGCTACATTTTGCTGGCTATATTTTCTACATTTGCTGCCTTATAAAACTGTATGAGTTCAGAGATTAATTCGCATACCTACGGCCGCCTAACCATGGCCCCTGCCAGGACAGCCTAGAGGAGGATTTCAAACAGCAAAGCCTGGTTTATACTCTCTGCTTCTACAGAGTTTTACCTTTGGTGTGATGCTTAGGTAGGATGACTCAGTGGCATCCTTCAGGAAGCTGGGAGCGGGATAAGGTGGAGGCTTCCCACTTTCACTGAAGTGCTCATCAGCTCTCAGCCCTCTGGAGGGAAGGTAAGCAGCAGTGCTGCGGCTGTGGCTGCTCAGCTCTGAGAAGTCTGAATCGCTTGCAGATGATTTCAAGTGGCTTCTGAACCTCGTTTCCAGATTCATCTGGGAGTCTTCGAACACGGAATCCTCATCAGAAAGCTGAAGTTTTTCGAGTTCTTTGTTAATTTTTTGAACATCAGCAACTGTGGTAGCTGCAGCAGGGTTGCTGTCAGATTTGGAGTATTCTGCACACAGATTGAGGATTGTCTCGAGCCGCTGTCGTTCCTAGTTTAAAAAGAGATAATAGCACTGAGTGTCACATGTGAGCTAAAGATGAAGGGGAAAACAAAAAGTTTGATGGGTTTTTTTTGTTTTGTTGGGGTTGTATTTTGTTCATTTATTTTGGGTTGGGATCTTTTTTAGAGTGAAGGATTGAAGTCCACAGTAAAGTCTGTGTATACCACTTAGTGCTAATAAACATAGATACATAAATAAATTACAGCGCAAGTGACAAATCAAAGTTAACATGGAAGAATAATTAAAAAACATTAAAATGTTCTACATTGGAAAGATAACTATTAGGACATATTTAACTAGCTATTAATTTCTGTGAAATGTACTTTTTTATTCAGGTTGTTTTCTCCACACCCCATTTATACATACACATGTCCAGTGATCTCACTGTGTAAATCACTAAGAGTTCCACTTCACACTTACGTTATATTCCTACCAAGCTGCAAAATCTAGCACAGATTTTCCATGAAGTCACTCATTCCTGACTTCTTTGGATTTTTTTCCATTTTCTTAACTGTAATTACCTTTTTTTGAGAGAATTAGTCCACATTTTGAAACACACAGTTTTAGGAGCATTAAGAGAAAAATGAGGCATCACGTCTATAATACAACAGCTGTCAAATGCACAGAATGGGGGAAATCTTTATTTAACAGTTAATTCAAATTCCCTATGGATTGATACCAACATTTCAAACATGAGACTCTGAATAGCTGTGTCAGTTTAACTTGACGTGCTTCAAGTTGCTATGAACATTTAATTCCTACAGGATTTCTAGATCTCTATGATACTGTTTATAAACTATCAGAAAAGTTATATTTGTTTTATATCACTGTATGCATAGTTTCCTATAACTTGTATTTTAGATGAAATTTTTTTACCTTTTCATTTTTAAGAGGTAATGATTTTATGTAATTTCATGTAACCTTCGCTAAACAAGAAGTAAGTAAAAAAATTGCTTACCATAAGCCTATTGGAAAATTTTGCTGGAAAAAAGACCACTGTGAGAGTTCCAAGCTTGGCATTGATACCTGCACTAATGATCTCATTTCTGATTTCTAGGAAATCCTTCTTACTTTTAGCAGTATTTAAAAAGAAAGCCAAAAACCCAACATCCTCAGCCTCCTTCCCCGGGAACCACTACAGACATGCCTGCTTTCCAACTTCTACCTGGCATTAGATTTGCAAAACAGGATTTGCAAAGCAGCTGCTTCTGACAGCCCTAACACTACCTATGCCCAACAGCAAGTGATTACAAGGATCAAGCAAAGCAGTTGGGGCAACGCATTGCCTGCCTTTTCCCCGCAGCAAGCCACTGGACTGCATGAAAATTTAACACTGGTTTGCAAGCACCCAGCTTTTTATACAACTACCAAGAGACTCCTGTATGCACCACACGTTCACATCACCCCACATCACCCGCAGTTAAGAGCTCTGGTTCTGAGCTGGAGAACCCATCTGAACCCACCCATTTCCAAGCACTACCGAAAGAAGAGAGCGCTGTGAGAGAGAAATTTTGCCTTTGGGGTAGCTTATTTCCAGGTTCCCACTGCAGGTTTCCTCTGAAGCCTCCTGAAGCACCAGCAGAGACGAGCCGCTGAAATAACAGAGCCTGGGGCAGCAACTGCAAGCTTCTATTTTCCACAAAATGGTCCAGCAGATTCTGCAGACATCCTTCAACCCCAAATGACTGACATAATTATAACTCTCAAAAGCCTTGTTCCCTCCAGGCAACTGCTGCCAGACCCTAAGACTCTTCCCTTACCCCTCCAACACCGCTATCCTGCCTCTTACTAAGTCGCTTGGCCAAGCAGCCCAATTCCTAAAGCGCTGAGCAAGTGCTGGCTGGGACTGCCAGTAATTCTGCAGTTCTCCCTGTTGTGACGGCACCGGGCCTCTCATAATGGTTATAGACAGGAAACATGGCATCAGGACATGAGGTCCCATCCTTCCCTGCAACAACAGGCTGTATCAGGTTACTCCATGTTAAGCCTCCATCCCCTTGGTAATGAATAATAGGAAATGGCAAATTTCAAAGCGGGGCCACTGCTCATCCCAGATGAAGTGCTCAGGTGAGGGGCTCTCACTGCAAACCTGCCCTTTGCTGAGCAGTCTGGAAAAAAAGGGATTCCTTTTTTCCCCACAAGTCTCAGATGCTCAGAAAAAGCTTAAAAGTTGCAGGAAAACCTCTGCCAGTCCTCAAAAAATTCCTGATGAGCTTTCAGACACATTACAGAAATACTGATATCTCTCACTTCTATTTTGACATGTGCTGAGAAGCTTATGGACAGGAAGCTCTGTGGTTATTTTATACGCTCTATTCTCATCATTTCTTTTCAGCCAACTCATTCCAGTTCCAGCACACCTGCATTTAACTGTTTCCAGCATAAATTTCTCAGTGAAGCAGCAAGCCAGAAAAGTACCCCTGCAAAGAAAAGTGCAAAAGGAGTAGCCCATGGAAAATCCAGTCAACAATTTTACAAGAAATACCACACAAGTTATTTGTGAGGCTGAACACAGCAGAGGGGAAGAAAAAAAGGTATGTCAAAAGCCGGAATGGGTTTAAAATTTCCTCTGGCAGGAGGAAGTAGTGTTGAATTCAAGCCTTATAAGTCTGCCAGTGTGCTTCCCCATAAAATGTTCTTTCTAACAGACTAAAACACCTCTGTGTATTTTCTGTGGTTCTCTTCCCTGCCACAAAAAGAGGTAACAGGTCTTGTGTGCTTCCTGCCTGAGCAGTTTCACTACTCCTGGCTTTGAGAAAGCTACACATCACCTATGGTTGGCTGCAAATTTAGGTGCTGAAGGAGAAGAGTGGGATAAGGAGATTATAACTCCCTTCTGCTACTGATTAACACTGACATTAAGAGACATCACTGGCACACTGTAAAAGAAATTTCCAAAACAGCAGAGATAAATATCCCACTTTTTTAACAGTAACCAAGTGGTGATTCCTGGATTTGTTCATCTGCTGCATTCACGTTTATGAATTTTACAAATGTGTAGAGGGGGTGCTATATCTAGACATCAAGGCAAGACTTAGTTAATCAGCTGTGGCAAGCAGGAAGCTTTTTAGGTAAGTGCCATTAGCAACCGAATAACTTCACATTCCATTAAAAATACATGTGCAGTCTATTATCCCTTGTGACTAACACTAACACGAAATACAGCTAGTCCGTGCAGCCAGGTTTCCTTTGCCTGAAGAAGTGGCTGTTACTCTTTTCAGCTACTAAAGAACAGCACTTTTCTACTGTTGCTCATGCAGACAAACAAACACCTTCTCAGCAAAAGCCTGGAGCAGCAGCTAATCAAAAAGGATGGTGGGGAAAGAGGCAGAGAGACTGGGGAAGAGAACTGCAGAAACTCCCCGAACTTACTTTCTTACAAATCCATTCAGTGCCCCAGAGACAAGAGGCATGAGGAGCTTCCTCTTTCCTTCCTGCATTTCTCAGGAGCTCATTTCAAAGCTAAACTTTACCTGGGACTGAGAACAGTTCACCAACTGTTCTTCCCCTTTCCTCCAGTTTGCACCAGTTTCTCACTAAAGCCTCGTTTATTTTCTCATTTTCAGTCCTTGTTTTGCTCTAGTTAGTGTTTTGGCTCTGAGGTTACCACTAGCAGCAGAAAATTTGGAAGAAGTGCCTGTATTGCGTGTCTGTCTCTCACAGGCAGCCTTTGACAGCAGGGGCACCTGCACAGAGAGCTGTGGAAAGACCAGCCCAGATCACAGCAGAGGGCTGGGTGTGCCTCGTCCTTACCTTCCCAGCACAGGCACAGAAGAAAACAGACTGGTAGAAGCAGAAGAAATCAGTGGCACAGAGTAGAGACAGCTTCCAGGGAGGAGCTGAGCAGATGACTTTCTGCAAAATTAGCTCCTATATCTGCAGCCATGTATTTGGCTCCTGAGGGAATGCCATCAGCTTCCAAAATAACAGTGTTGTTCAGCACAGAACTTTTGTCCCTATAGTACCTATGCAGATGTTCCTTTTCAAATCACACCGAAGGCAAGAGTCTGAAGACTAGAGCTACATTGCAGTATTTAAGTTCTGTAAATGATTACAGGTCTCCTGAAATTGGTTTCTTCCTGGCCTATACTGTTACTTTGCATAAAATATAGCTGCAAAAATTAAGCATGTGTCATCTACACTTTGGCTTAGTAAAGATCCCACAGAAATGTTTTACAAGGCAATTGAAACTGAATGTTCCTGAAAAGTTAAAAACTCATCAATATTAGTTATATTCTGCAGTGGGGCATTATCTTATTACACAGCACTTTTTCCATTACAAAACTAAACTGATGTTAAGTAGCTATTCTGTAACACTATAGAGACTGTCAAATACTAGTGCTGTGAAAAATTACCTTGAAGGTAGCCTTTGTCTGCTTGGCTGGGGTTCCTGTAAGAGCTAATCACTTACAATTTTAGATCCAGCTTGGGTACTTTATGCTTAAAGACACAGTACCAGTATTCATTTATAAAACACGTATATGATGTTTTCCACAAGCTGTAGGGGAAGATTTATATAAGCTCTATTAACCATGATTTTAAAGCTGTACCATGTTGAAAACTCAGAAATATTTTCATTTCATTTACCCTTCACAATGAGCACATCTTACTAAATTGTAATCTGCCAATGCAAACCAGGCACAGGGATATTGTGTATTATTCCCTACTTCTAAATAATTCTGACTGGGAAAAAGTGGACTATGGAATAAGCATCACAAATTTTATTACTACTTGTTCAGGCACTGATAAACTGAAACCTCTTCCAGTACATCTCCTGCATCCAGTAAAGCCTCATTAACAACCATATGTTTACAGATCCGTACAGACAACTGGCCTAGGAAGGCATCACACAGTTACTGCACATGTAACTTTTAAGTACCTACCACCATCTAGGGGAAATATGTTGTACTGCCTAAAAACCAGCGGTAGAAAACTCAGCTTCAATGCTATTCAAATGAGCGGCTATCAAAGAAAACAGATGGCCCTTAATATCTACCCAGCATTGTTGCCTGTGCTGTTCCACCCCTGACCTCCCCATGGGCCTAAGAGAAAGACCGCCTTTTAGTTCCAGCAGCAACCACAATTGCGCTTTCATCTCAGATAGGAAAAAAAGACTGAGATTTCCTCTCTAAATAAAAGGGGAAAAAAAATTAAAAAAATCAATAGCTAATTGAATCGCATTGAATATTATTAGAACACAGTGATAATTTTTTTCCTTGTTTATAAGGCTCCTGGGCTATCATCAGCAATAGCTGCTCTGACTTCTACTTGTATACAGCTTGTATAAACATCCCTACACCAAGATGCAATGTCCGGTCAGCTGTGCTGGAGAGGAAGCAGAAGCAGATCATGACCCACCAGCCTGCTGCCTGTGCCAGCTCCAGGAGCAACCCCATGCTGTCCCACCTGCTCCCATAGCCCATCAGCCCCGAGTAATGCCAGAGGGATGGCAGCCACAAGAATTCCAGTTCCTCCCGCTCTTCAAGTCACAGAGGAACAGAATGGCAAAACAGAAAGGGCATCAGTATTCAGCTAGTTTGAGTGAACCCAGGCACAGAAAGCAAATCTAGGGAAAATGATAGGGAAAAACACCAAATCCAACCCAAGTATATACATGTCTTTCATGTTTGGTGCACAGAAACAAATTGCAACTCACACTTTTAAAATATGTGGGTTTTTTTAAAAAAAAACTTGCATATTTTCACTATTTATACTTTTGTTTATTATTATTTATTCCCTATTTCCTTGGGCAATGACAGCAGTTTGGTATCATACGCAGGTTGTAGCAGCAGCTCAAAATGCAAACTTCCAGAGGAGCCTCTGTCACTTAAAAAGCAAACTAAGCACGAGTAAAACTCATAGAATAATTTATTCAGAAAAGAAAAGGAAAACAAGTTAAAGTAAACAGCAGAGCTCAAGGGTAGATACTAGGTCAGATTACGATAAGTGCATAGATTTTACTACCCCAAAAAAATCCGAAAGTAAATAGCAGCTACCAAACACAACACTCCCAAACCTCGTTGTGCCAGCAGGATAACTACAGGGGCAGTGCTGGTGCAAAGAAAGATACTCTCCACTTCACATCTGAGCCATAGAGCAGACCAGTCCTCTAAAAAGATTTATGTTTCTGATGGAGTTGTCTGAATAGTCCTACATTGTTCTTCTGCCTACCTTGCTTCAAAAACCCAGTATGGAAGAGTCTGACACTTGTGCACAGAGGGACTACATTTCCCCTGCCATTTACCTACCAGCTACTCAACCTGAACTTTTACACAGCACTGAAAGCTCAGAGCACACAGTTTTGATACTCACGAGTGCTTGTTTAGTTGGGGTTTTTTATTCACACCTTCCCCCACCGCTCAAAAAAGAGAGACCCGAACAGATATGGATCTCTAACCTTTGTCTAACCTTTGTCCCTGTGCAGGCAAGGGCAAACAAAACTCTTCTTCGGAAGCTCAGGCTGAGTATATCAAGTCTCTGTTTGGACAGGGATTCACACAGAAGGACAAAAATAAAACAAAACCAAAACAGGAAAGCAGGACAGGCCCTAATGCACAAAAAGCTAACATGTGGAATATTTTTTAGTATATATTTCTACTTCTCAGAGATCTACAAAGCTGTTCATGGTGTTTTTTAGACTCTCAAACCACTGGAAAGGGGTATTCTCCAGATATTCCCCTCTTCTACCAGATAGCTCAAACAAGGGGGAAAAAAAGGTATTGAGGAAGATCTTGAGTATAAGATGAACTCAAGCAGGAGGAGGCTCCTTCATGTTCAAATTATATGCAACACACAAAACATCATTTTTTTTTCTACGTTTGGAAGAACAGTATGCAAATTCTCTTTTTAAAGAAATCAGACTTGAAGGAAGTACTTATTCAGCAAGAGAAGAAATATTGGGGGGGTGGGAGAGGATGTAGCCATTACCTCCAAATACAAAATCAGAACAGTTTTAGCCTTCTTGAATAGAGAAACAACCCTGTATCTTTCATCCCTCACCACAAATAAAAATAAATAAAAAAAAAAAAAAAAAAAAAAAAAAAAAAAAAAAAAAAAAAAAAAAAAAAAAAAAAAAAAAAAAAAAAAAAAAAAAAAAAAAAAAAAAAAAAAGCTGTTCTCTTTGAAATACAAATACGTTGCTTTTATGACTGATTATCTCAGGTTTTACAGCATGACTGTCTGGAAAACCTTCTGATAAGAAGCAAAGAAGTAGTCACCGCTTTGTATACACAAAACGCCAGGACTAGGGAGAAGGAAGGAGATTTCTGAAAGGAGCAGAGGACAGGCAGCAGGACAAAGGCAGCAAGAGAGAGAAACAACCCACCAGCATTTCTGCTGATGCTTCCCACAACCTTTCCTAAGCCATCCAGCCATTTCCACTCACAGTCAGTCCCTCTCACCCTGGGGGTCCCAGTTCCTGCTCCCAAGAAGCCACAGCTTCAAGGGGAGCCAGCAGAGGTTTTGGGGGGGCAAAGCAAGGCAGGGGTGCACACATCTTGACACTCACAGAGCGTGAAAGGGGCAGTGCCTGCCACCCTCTCACACCTGTGCCTCAACTCCACAACCCTGGCTTTGAGCAGGCAAAGATGAACATTTTCACATCTTGCAAACAATAGTTTGTATCTTATAAACTACAGCAGTGAGTGGATTAGGAATAAAAAGGAAGGCTCCTGTCTGCGTAACAGGTTCCTCACCAGCTTGCATCAAGGGCATAAGTGAGACAGGGCAGGGGAGATATCTGAATGGGTTACAATTCTTTAGCTGAACCTGCTCAGTCGAGGGCTGAACCTGCGATTCAAGATGGGAACAGTGGCCCTGCACAGGCACTGGGTCATTGCTAGTGACCCTCTACAGGCAGCCCCTGCTCCCACATTCCCACTACTACTGCATTCTGCCTCCTCATGGCTTTTCACCCCCAGCCTGCCTGGGAAGTGAACTCTCCTGCAGCCTTACTGCCTGTATGCCGACTAGACAGGTTTAAGAATATCCCATCACCATTTTGCTCACATTCATGAAGATTTGAATTAAAGCACAAAAATGTAAAGTTAATGTCTCAAACCTAAGACTCAGGAATACCAACCGGCCCATCTAATGACCTCTGCTTCTATGTGGATAATAAAACCAGGAAATATCAATGCATGATTCAGGGTCAGGGACTCCTGAGGCCACTTAGGAAACCTTTATGAAGAACTATTAAATATTCCTCCAGAGAGAGTTTCAATAAGAAGCTGTTTCAAACACCTTTGTTTGCTTTGAAGACCTTTTTACTTTTCCTATTCAAAAGCTGTTTCTGTAATACATAAATTACATTCTACTACCAAGTTTAATCCCAAGCTGAAGCAGCATGCACTGCTTTGCATTGACTAGAGGCAAAGAAAGAGACCCAGGCCCCCTCGGCTACTTGCCCTTTTGGGTGGGGGAGAAGCAAGGAGGCCTGTATTTTAATGAAAATACTCAGGAGGAAAAGTAAAAATCAAGCAGAAGAAGCCCTGCTGATGGATGCTGAGCCCACACCAATGCATACCTAACTCCACAGCCCACACGGCTCAGCAGTTTAGAGGGGAATCCTTTTTTTTTCCCCCACTTACCACAAAACAGTGCCATCATCTAAAATTAAAAGTCCTGGATCCCCGCAGTGTAATTTACGGGTTTTATGTATGCAGACATTTTAACAGAGCCCGCAGGATAACTGAATGCAATTTACATGGGTTCCAACATTTTTTCAGGATGGCTGAATAGCACTGTCTGTCCAAGCTGTTACACTGCAGCAACCTATTTAAGCATTGGTTTCATGTAGTGCGATAACAAATGACGCATCTGAAGCGGTCAACGTTTGAATTCCAGAACAGAGCAGCCTATGCTTTGCTGTCTAGCCATCAGAAAGGTACCTGGGATGGGCATTTTGCAAGGGCTAAACGTCACGACAAACCAGGAGGAAAAAAAAAATATTACCAGGCGTTCCATCTCCTGCTCCCGAAGTCGCTCTTCCCTCTGCCTCCTGTGGTAGTCCATGAGGTCTTCTCTTCCTGAAATTGAGCTAATGCTGTTCTTCCGCTCCCGCATGGACGTTTGCAGAGAATTTGGCATCTGTCTGTAACTTTCCAGATCTGGGTCATCAAGTTCCATGGAACTGGTGGAAAGGTTTCTTCGGACAGAGAACGACCTGTCAAAATCCACTGGGGAGAAAGAACTACTGGGACTTGTTCCTGAGAGCCCAAGTCTATCAAAATCATCAGGCAAATATGGGGAAGAAGGTGCTAAAAGCATTTTTTTAGCAATTCGAGGGCTTGGAGGAACACTAAGAGTTGAACTCACATAGGGATTACTCCCAGAGACAGAGTTTGCATGTGGTGAAACCCCTGAGCTGCAAGAAGAAAAATTCAGGTAATTATCAGCATCTAAAGCATTCTGAGGTAGATCTTTTTCTCCAAGTTTTTTCCTTTTACTATTACCCAGAGAGCTTCTGGGGGGCAAACTTAATGGCACCAGCTGGTTTTCTGTTGATTTATAAAGTCTGGGTAGGGAACGACTGTATGCTCCCATATGACTTAGAGATCCACCAGAGTATTTCCTGGGCCGTGAACCCAGAGTTTCCATCATCACATCCTTGTACTTAACTGGCTTTATGTGAAGGGCCAGGCTGTTTTCAACATTCATCCTCCTACCTTGCTTTGGACTGGAAGGCATGCTGGCTGCCCCCGAATTGCTCGCAGGTGAAAGCACCAGCTCGTTCCCCGAGCTTCCATTCCACATAGTCAGAAGAGAGCCTGAGATCTTCTTTGTCTCCAGCATTCCTGGGAAGTAGATGTTGTCATAAGATTTATTTTTCTGACTGTACTTTGAGTAGTGAAACTTATCCATGTGTCCAAGGGATTTCTCATTTTCTCTGCTGGCATGAATATCAAAGTCTGTCCTTCCTACATTGTACCCGCTGAGGGATGGTGACGCACCTGATATGGAACCCAAATGCTTTGCAGAGATGCTTTTATCTGGAAGATATGGGCTTTCACAGGGGAACTGCTTGCCTCCTTGAATTTTGTTAATAGAGTGTGTATTCTTAACACTGGAGGAAGAATTAGGTTTAACTGGCATAGGTTGTGAAAGGGTTAAATAAGAGCCAGCATAGTCCCCGTTGGTTTTAAATTTGAGAGTTGATGAATATTTCTTCGTATTGAGGTTTTCCATAAGATCCTGGAGACCATTTTCAAGGGAATTTGCCACAGAACCCTTTCCCAAACTAGCATTTTGTAATTCCATCTGTTTTTGTGCGTGGCTATACTCTGCCATAATCTTACTGGAATCTGTAAAGAAGACAAAACAAGAAGAAAAAGTTTTTAGCAAGTAAGTAGCCTCCTGCATGTGCATGCCTTCACATTAACTGAAAAAGAACACTTCTTGGAGTAATTACTGTGTTTGTAATAAAAGGTGGGAATGCACAATTTGCCCATCTCTGTTTTTTCAAAAGATGAGACTGAAAAAGGTAGAGGGACATCACCAAATTCATACCACAAACCAGCAACACACTTGGGAAGATGCTATACTCTTTCTGTGCTGTTCTATCCATTGGAGGAGTCTGTGGGTTAGCCTTTATAATTCTGAGCCCCTTAGGATGTCCACGATGTAAGGAAGCATTTACTGTCCTGATGTATTACAGCTGTCGAACTGAGGCTAAGGGAGAAGATGCAAAGCAGACGGCAGAGTGAAGCACCAAATTCAGGTTTCCCAGGGCCAAGGACATAAGATATTGCTCTGGATCACCTCTTCTTTTAACCTGTGCAGCTAGTGCATCTGAGCCCAACATACTAATGAGCTCAACTCAAAGCTCAGTAAGAGTTTGTCACCCTTTTGCTTACCTTGTGCATTATCCTGCAAGGCCTAATGGGAAAGTACAAAATCAAGGCACATTTTTCAAGGTGTTTCAGCTCATTGCTCTTAAAACACAAAGCTGTAACTACATCTGCAAAGAGCACTCTGGTTAAAAGATAACCTTAAGGAAGTATAATGCTAGGCTCCATGACTTCATTCAAAACAACAGAACCACATGACTGTTAAAAGCACTGATGGGGGTTAAGGTTACAGGTCCTAATGCTTCACGTTCAGAACCACAATTTATATTCTGGAAGGGAGGAGGCCAAAAAAGCCTTTACTGTGGTGGATGTTATTGTTCAATGACGTGTCAAGCTCTAGCCTACAGTTCTAAGCTCCACTTTGCCAAAAGCAAAGAAAGGAATTCAGCTCCTGACAGTGCCAGTCACTGCAGGAGATAAACAGGACCCCCAGCAGGCTTACACTTAGACCTCAGCTGATGTAGATGTGACATTATTTAACATTTACAGCAGCTCCTGGGATGTGCTAGGCTGTGCTTCGAACTAATAAAGGACTCAAGTGTCAGTTCCTGCAGTGCCAGTGAGTGTTGATTCTGAAAATAAGGGTCAACTCTGGGATTTACTCTTGGCTCAGTCACATTTCACCTGTGACTTCAGACACCTCATGAGAAACCTAATTTCAGCTTGTCACTCAGCAGGGACACCTAATGTGCGAAGTGCCCCTAAAATCCTTGGAGGCAATATTTTAGTCCTCTTCCAAGAGCCACTTTGGGCAATTATAAGAACCTAGAAACAAAACTTGGCATTCCTGCCCCCCACCAGAGTTCATATAACCTGATTTCA
Source organism: Empidonax traillii (assembly GCF_003031625.1). Taxonomy (NCBI): domain Eukaryota; kingdom Metazoa; phylum Chordata; class Aves; order Passeriformes; family Tyrannidae; genus Empidonax; species Empidonax traillii. The sequence goes on along the minus strand of NW_020955960.1, from coordinate 114,054 downwards.
CTGATGATCACTAGGTTCAGATATCTAGTGGAAAGTGGCAATGAATTCTTCACCCAAGTCCTTGTTTCTGGGACCTTTCTTGCTAATTAGGCAAAACCCTCTGGAATTCATTACAGTCCAAAGCATAAACAAACCTCTTTTGCAGAGGCTTCCTCTGTGCAAACAGCGCTAAGTCCAAGTACATAACACACAGTCTCCTAAATTCTTTAAGAACAAAGGTAACCATCACTAATAATAGAACTGCATAGGCAGAAGATAAAAGGAACCAGCATTACAGCACACACACACAAACCCCAAAATTAAATCAAACACCTTCTTGAGCACAGGGGACCTGGCTAAGCAGCTGTTAATTACAAGCTCTGGTAGTGGCCAAAAACATTAACTTGCACCTTCAAAACTAAGCCTCAAGTTTACTACTACACAGAATTTAGTATTTTTGTACTGGGTGTGATTATGTGATTTATACTATATTTCTAATTTTAACACATCTGTTATAATGATCCAGCTATCTAAGTTGCCTTTGAACCAGGGAGTTCAGAGAGTCCTCCTCACACTTTGAGCAGCGAAACTGCAGTTTATTATAATAAGACATTTTACTTGGTACATTTTAACTACTTTCATAAATTTTGATAACAGCAATAGCGAAGTTCAAATGAAGAAGAGGAGTATGACCCACACTCAAAAGAACTCTTGTCGGGACAAGACAACATCATCCGGAAAATCAAGCATTCATCATATTAGTGGTGTTTTAAGGAAGAAGAATAAGATGTAGAAGTTATCTAAGAGCATGGATATAAAGCACAATATATATGCCTTCTATACTTAGCCTTCCATTGTGGAACTGAACCTAACTTCCACCTTCACCTTTCTTTCTCCTCCTCTCTTCCAAATCTCTCTTAAATTTGAAATCTAATCTCATATCAAAATTGTACTGTCCAAACCTTGACTTGAACACAGCTGAAGTTCAAATATTTTTGCATAAATTCCACTGGCTCCTATATAAATAGCTTAGCAGACACGTTAATAGGACATTAATAATTGTTCATTACTCTATTACTACACCACTAGGGCACATTTAATCCTACAAAGACTGGATGTGTTTGCCAAAAAACAAGTTAGTTCATGGAAACTTGCATGCCTGTTCACCACAGCAGTGAAGGGTTCATTGTACTTGAAATCCAAACAACTACAGTAAGAAAAGTGTGATGATACCTTCATGTAGCCACTCAATTTCAGCTTTTCTCTACTATACCTTTTACCAGTTCCTCTGCATTTATTGGTTCCAGCACCACAGTGCCCGCAATCATATGGTTAAATCCCAACCGGATGACAGCACATGTTTAGATGAAACGTAGCTGCTTCCCACAAACCAGATCTTGTTTGTTTTGTTTATTTTTAGGACAATGTTTGGGTAGAGACTTCATGAATATGCCAGGATGCATTACACATCCTGGCTGATGCTGTCTTCACATGCAGCTATAGAGACTGAGGCCGGGAGCACTGGGACACGACGTGCCCTGAACCCATCCTGCATCCAGGTCAGCCCCAGTGTTCGCACACAGCACAAGGGTCCTCTGTTCAGCAAAGTATTTGCTGCCTGGAGCTACAGAAGGAAATCCTTCCAGTTTTTTATATTCTCTTTCCCACCCCACCCCCCCCGTCATTCCTTTTCTTCCTCTCCCGAGTGGTTTAGCTGGGGGTCACTGATATCTACTCCAGCCAGGCATTAAAACTGAGGGGGGAGGGTTGGCTGTCTGCAGCGTATCCAGCTGTGGCCTTGTTGTGCCTGGTAAATGGAGTTAGGCATGGAACAAGAACAGAGCGCTGATCTTATCCATGTGTCAGGAGAATTAAAGGACCAAAATCAATCAGAAAGGCTGGAAGATCTCAGTACATTTACAAACAAACTTCATTTTAATTTATTACCTGATCCAGCATTCTGAAAGGAGGAGAGGTTACTTCTGTTCGGCATCATATTCGTCTTCTACAGGACGGTTAAAACAACACTAATTAGAGTGAACCAGATAAATTATGATCTGCAAATAAGTAACAAAAGAAAACAAACAAACAAACATTGTGTTAAGTGCATTCTGAGAACATTTTTGAAGCATATAATATAGACAACAATTGGCTTTTCTTAAGGTGAAATTTCATAAGACAACTCAAAAAAAAAAAAAAGAGTTAAAAAGATATTTGGAAGGGACTCTTTGTGCTTAATGTGGAGATTGTGGGGAAAAAAAAAACACCAAAACAAACACCTGTCTGCAACTGGTTTATCAGTTTAAAAGTACATATAATTTGATTTGATAATCAGCTATTATCTATGATCCTCACTCTCTACAGGCAGTTACTAGTCACAGCTCCCGAGTTTTGTCTCTGATCCTGTGGCTTCCTTAAGAAATCATTAACAAGGTTGGACTTTGTTTCTGAAGACTTTATTTTTGAAAGCCCATGGCCTAGTTTCAGCCGATGCAACGCCAGCATCCTGCAATCATGAACAAACCTATGCAGAACCAGGTGTGTGATCCAAAACACAGAAAATGTTTTGGCATAAAATGATTTCTGAGTTTCCAAAGAAGTCAGACTGGGAATGCAAAGAGATTCTTTAAAGTTTGTTTAAAAAAACTTCAAACAACAACAACAACAAAAATTATATGGCTACAGGAGAAACTTGGCTTAAAAGAAATGCCAAAAAATTAAATTCCAGCCACTAAAGACTAAAATTAAATCTAAATCCAAATAGAAGATCTCTAGTGAGTTGATCTATTAAAAGATTTTTTTTTTATACACACATCTGTTTTTAAATGGTCGGCAAAAAACCATTTAAATTGCATCAAGTGACAAAATTAATGGTGACCATCTGTAGGTCCTCTGGGCTTTAACTCTGGACAAGCAAATAGAAATGCATCAGTAAAACAAGTGAAGAATGGAGACAGATGTCTGGGGTTGTCTAGAGACAAGCCACCTATTTAATTAACCGCAGTCATCACAGCCCCAAGGTTCCAGGTTTCTGGTGCACAGACTTTCTGTGCCATGCTTTTTCATATTAGTCTCCTGGGATGACAGCCCTGGGAGAAGGGAGCTGACTGCTGATCCTTGCAGAGGGAGGCTCCTTTATTGTGACCTCTGGCTTTTCCCTCATCTGCTCCTCACAAGCTGCTCTCCCAAAGGGAAGCCAGTCCCTGTCCTTTTGCTCTCTTCTCCCAGGAATCCCTCTGTGCTGGTCTCATTTTGCAGTGCTTTTTCTTTCTGTGCAGAGGTCACTTCTTAGTCCTAAGGGGAGTCTGCACCCCACCAGGCACCTCCTCCCCCTCACAGTGAGAAGTGGCCTTCCTCCAAGATCACCCAATCGACCATTCCCCAAAAACAGCACTGCTCTTCAAGGAACCAGAATAAGAAAAGAGATCCCTGGAGCACCACACTTCCTGAGGGGACTCACCAACCATGTCCACTCTCTCCACTATCACAGAGTTGAAATTTTTCCAAAGCAGATGGGGGAAAAGAACCTGGACAGCAGAGAGCTTTTCATCCCAAGTTTCATATTCAACAGGTTATTTTATTAACATGAAACATCTACCATCCTTTTTACCTCACTGGGTCTTCTACCCCACAGACAGACTCCTCTAATTCATCCCAGTTCGCCTCAGCTCCTCCAAACTCAAAACTTGGCTAGCATTCCAGGAGCCTAACTTTGCTAGAGCAGGTCTGGGAGACTGCCCAGGGACCCCTGGCAGGGCTGTGGCAACAGGCAGCTGACCCCAGCAAGAGGTAACAGAGGTTCTCCCACTTGCCTCTGCATTTCATCTGCCTTCCAAACGTGAAGCACTGGGATGCAAATCCAGTTAATACTGCCAATTCATTGCCATCTTGGCATATTGCTTGGGTAATCTCTATTAAAAATATTGCACTTCAAGCCCAGAGCTCCCCAGAAAACAATCAGAATTTTAACTTTTCTAGAACCCGTTCAAGTTGACGCAGAGAACTAGTGACTCTCAACATTTCACCCTGTTCTGCAAAAGAAAGTGTCACTGTGTCACTGAACAGGAAAAAACAAAATATGGGCAACTTGGAATAAAAAGACAGAAGAAAGGGTCAGTCAAAAAGAAGGGAAGATATAATTGCATTTCCTGAATCTCTAACATTGCTGCTTTATATTCAGATCACCAAATTTATCTCGTGAGATGACAACTATCACTTAATCAATGTGACAAACATTAAGAAGAGCACAGCTGGAAGGGAAGGGTTTCTATGCAACTGAAAATTCAATCTTCAATTCAGTTTGGTGAACACCTGGGTTTGCTAATAACTAAAAGGAAAAATGTCTTTTTTAAGGTTAAATATTTATATGGTTTCAGTTTGAGTTTGAGAACTCATTACACATCTCTTTTCTAAGAGATGAGAGATCAGAGAAGTCATCACCTAGTAATAATTGAATTGGGGGGGGAGGGGAGAACTTTCTAAAAACTCTCCACTGCTAGCAAAAAAAGAAACAATTAATGAATTAATGAACTAAGATAACAAACAGCTCAAAATCCACAGTATATCTGCTCTCATGAAATCATATGCTTTCAGATGAGGTTATACAGAGCCTCCAACAAGGCCTCCAGCAAGGCTGTCTCTCATTACAGAGCACATGCCACACTCTGCCTTGTCTGGAACAAAGCAAAATTATTTCATCTGGGATTTATAAAGTCATCTGAAGTGAATGTATACAGCATTACCAATCATGTTTCATCTCTACAGAGCCCAGGCCAAATTAAGTTTTGTTCCACTAACGACCAGAAGAAACAGTGATTCACGACTCAAACAGGCAGCAAGTCTAACAAAGGATTCCAATTTTAAGACATTATAACACCAGGTGGCTCTACAGTAAAATCTCCTTTCCCTTGTGCAGTGGTTTAACCCCAGCTGGCAACTCAGCCCCACCAGTGGCTGACTCTCAGGATAGGGGAAAGAATCGGAAGAGCAATAGAAAGACAATTCGTGGATTGAGTTAAAGACTGTTTAATGGGTAAAACAAAAGTGACACAAAAGGCAAAGCAAACTAAGGAATTAAATCCCCAGGAAAGTAGGGTTCCATCACACGTAACAGTGACTTGGGAACACAAACACCATCATTCTGAATGCTGCACCCCCTTTTTCATTCTTTCCCCAGCTTTATATGCTGAGCACGATGCCATGTGATGTGGGATATCCCTTGGGTAAGCCTGTCAGAGCTGCATTCCCTCCAAACTTCTTGTGCCCCCCAGCCTTCTCACTGGCGTGGCATAAGAAATTGAAAAGTCCTTGACTTAAAAGAAACACTGCTTAGCAAAAACTAAAAACATTGGTGTGTTATCAACATTATTCTCATACTAAACCCAAAACACAATGCTGTAACAGCTACTAGGAAGAAATACCAGCCAAAATCAGGACACTGTGGCTTAGGAGCCTAAAGCTGCAGCTCAACCAAGCTACAGGTACAGCTCTTACACAGCAGTTAGTCCATAGATTTTTCATACCTTCAACAAAATTCAGTATCCAGAGATTTTGTTTTCCTACAGTATAGCACACCTCCGTGCATGAACAGACTGTTCCATTACCAAGCTGATTTACCTTTTTCCTGCATAATTTGAGGACAATGTACTTGCTCCTGATTAAATCAAGTCTGTTTCCCCCCTCATGATTTACTTTGCTTATTTACAAACAAAAGTCTTGATAGGCTCAATCTGATGGCAAACTAAAACCCACTGGGATCTACTGTTTACCTCCAAAACACTTAGGTGTAAATCCATCTTTCCCCAACCCCTTGAAGCCCCCTGTCAAACTAAAACAATATATTCACAGAAGGGCATCTGCATAATTTGGTGAGATTCTGTACCCACGAACTACTGAATGGACACATCCTTAAGAGAGAGCAAAGCCATCCCTGCCAAAAACTGAACAACTCAGCAAAGCTGTTATCTAAGGGTCACCTTAAATATCCTTCTTCATTTCCACCTCCCCCACAACACAGTACATTAAACCCCAAAAACCACAGCTAGTTTCCTGCCAGCAGAGCCCTGAAATCTGCTCGGTCCCTGACTTTTCACAATGTAAGCCCTGCAACACACAGGTTCCTTCATGCAAGTGAGCACAAGGTCTGGTTACAGGCAAAGGGTGTTTTAGTTCCTAAAACTCAGTTTGGCACCTTCAGCAACACTAAATAAGTTAAAAATCAAGTATCTGTGAATCAGATTTGACTAAGTCACTCTCTTGCAATCCTGCAGGTTTCCGATGTGGAAAAGGGAGTGGCACAGGAAGTCGCTCTTATGGCTTACCTCTTCCTCTGAGAAATTATCGTGTTGGATATTGGAGAAGGAGCAGAAATAAAACAATACAACAGAAAACACCCTAGATATCTTTACTCCCCTCATAAACCGCATCTATTTTCGTGAAATAACCACACCAGCAACTCCAAAACCTGCACCTAAATATGACATTTTTAACCATTCTGTCTTACTGTTAAAGCATGGTTCTCTCTGATAAGGATTGATGTTGTAGGCATTGTCACATCAATTGCTCTTTCCAGTAGACAGATGTAATCATTTTAATCAGGTCACGACAGCTGACAATTTTAAATGCACATCGAAAATGAAAACATTCATTACCATGTAAATGTTATGGTTTGGTGACTACAAATTGAGATTTCAGCCATTGGTATAAGAGACACCAACTGCTGAGTGTGTCCAAATAAAACTGACAGGGGAAAAGTTGAAGCTTTATAACTTTTGGTCCATAATAGGTACTCTTACCTGAAACTGAAATTGTGGAAGTACACATTTCAATGAATTTAACCTCATTCCTATGCATTTGGTAGGACAAGAGACTAGACCACCTACTCATACCATATTATTTTAGTAGACATCACTGCCTCCTCATCTTACAGTCACACAAACCACTGTTTCATCAGGACTAGTTCATCAAGAGAAGTTAAAGGAAGAAGGAGAGTTAATTCTTTTCTGCCCAAACAAAAGCTACCAACAGGCAGAAACATACTACAAGAGATCTCTGTTAAAACAATTAACTCCTTTCTTCACACAGAAAAACAGGGTTGGCAGAGGACAAGCCTAACGCCAGTCATATGCCTCTTTTCCATCTTGGTACCCTTCTGGTAGTTAAGCTAAAGAGTCTGACCAATGACTGGTTCATCTCATGACAGTAATGACAAGCTCCCTGGTATCATTCTCGTGCTATTTCATTAACTCCTTTCCTACTGAAATGGTGGGCATGCTCAAAAGATTTCCAAGCTGAGACTAAAATTTCACACAGAGTGGCAAATAGAAAGCTCTGCTGGTGGCTGGTGGGCTGTGACTGCTGACATCTCATTGTGCAGACTAACAAACAAAACCACCACTAACAAACCAAACAACATAGCTGGTGTAGTAATATCTCGATCAATATAATCCTCACTCCTGAAGCCCAAGAAATACAGACTTTCTACATCTAAAATTTCATGAAGGGGATGGAGTGCGAAATAATTACGTACCCAAATTCACACCATAAAGGAACAGAAATTGTCACTGTACAAGAGCATGAAGACCTTAAAGAAAAGTTCCTCCTTTTTCCCATCCTACTTGACAGGATCAACTTGACTCTGGAACACCCCTAACAAATTTAATGAGAGCTTGCTATAGGTAATTAAGGTAAGCAGGTAAATAAGGCCTAGAAAATTTAAGCAGTTAGAAAAACTAATTAGAACAGCTTCAAGGATCATCTACTCTTTTTTCCTTCTTTCTTGGATGTCCTTACCATTTTGCCCCATCTATTGCATTTTCCCACTCTTTTGGGCAAATTTTCCCCACGATCTGCTTTCCTCTGTGCTGATTTCTTTCACTGCCACTTTGTGCCTGTCACTTCCTTTCGATAATCAGTTCTCTCCAGTGCCCACTTATTCTGACAGTTTCTGTCTCTCGCTTCATTCTTCCATTTCTCCTCAATTTGTCTCCTTTCCAAAATGCTTGCCCCATATTTCCAAACGTCCCCTCCAGCTCTTTAAGGCTTCTTCATTTTCCAGCACTCTCAGGGCAGCAAGCATGCCCCCAGAATAAATACTTCTCATCACACTTGCTTGGCAAACCCCATCATGACAGTGATAGCTCAAGTGACACCCGCTGTGGCTGCTGTGCTACCAAGCCATGGGTCTTCTTGCACACAAGACAGCATTTACCAGCAAGTCCCAGGGCTGTGTTCCCTTGAGCAAAGAATATGGGTACTACACCTGCAGTTACATCATTTACTATAACTAAGGAAGTTAAATAAAATGGTTCACTTAAAAACTGACCCCATCTGCATGAGTCTAAGTAAAGAAAAACCAAGCTTGGTCACACTTATGGAGTTCACTCTACAAAACAGTCTCTGGAAGACCTCCTTTGAACAGGAGAAAACTCCCCTTGGATTTCTGTGGCATCTTAGATGTGCTCTACCGGTCTCAAACAAAACCTAAATGAACAGCACCTGCTCTGAACAGCCAGAGCAGGGCATCATCTTATAGGTAGTCATTTAATTCAATGGGAAACATTGCTTCCTACCCTGACAGCTGCTACACATCAGAATCAACTGTTTTAACAAATTAAAACGGAAAGAATACACTCCATGTGCAGTGAACACAGCATTAAGTCACCAGCACTCTCCCCACCCACTTTGCTTATTTCAGCTTTTCTCTGGATCTTCAAGTGAAAAAGACAAAAAAAATCTTTCTATCCAAACCCCTTTAGTCCCTCTGATCCAACTCCAGCCTCAAGATGGTTCTGCAATCTTTACCTCACCCATTCTCAGCTTCCTATCTACAAACAAAATACTTCAAATTTTTCACGATGGGCTTTGTTCCTTCCCAACAATGGTCTACTGGTGCCTTTGCCTACTTTCAAGGAGCTGGTTGATAACTGCATCTGATAAGCGTAGACAATAACTGATACGGAAAAAAATTGCTACTCTTCCCCTCCTGCTTGCTGGCAAATATTTCCATTCCCTCAGTAAAAACCTTGACACACAAGTGAGTCCATTTAGCATTTGTCAAAATGGAAGGGAGACAAATTGCTGGTTTGCAAAAGGAAGTGTGTAAAATGAACTATCTAGAAATGACAGAGTATAACTATTTGACAGCCCAAAAAGAATCTCTTTCTCTTTTATCCTCTCAGTTCAGACGACCCCTCCCCATGACAGCAAAGGTAGGCACTCTCCCATCTTCTGATTACTTCATCTTCTGTCATTCCTACATTCCTTCCTTCTGCTGTGGGAAAGCAATCCCATCCTCATCCTTCGAAATTCCAGTTGGTACTATCATGCCTTACCTCCTCCCATGTTAATACCTTATCTTTGGTGACATTATCCATGAGACTATAGCGAAAGAAAAAAACTGAGAAGTTCATCAACATGAAAACTTGCACAAAGGGCCACTCCTGCGTCCCTCTTCCCCCAAAAGAGGGGGAATATGTGGCACAAAGATGAAATATTCACCATGTTCTGACTGGCAAAATGTTCACGCAGATGCCCTGGAGATGCAGGCACAGAGAATTCGGACACGTGCGGAGTCAAGGCTCAGAGACAAGATGACAGGCTGACAAGATGAGCATTTGGGGGAAAAGGAACTGGTGACAAAAGCCATGTGTTCGAGATCACGCAAGCACTGTGGCAGGAGCAGAAAGCCCATCTCTTGAGCCTCTATGTAAGCACAGTCAGTCTATTTACACTTCTGCACAGGGGGAAATTCCTCAGGCAGCTTCGGAGCAGGAGGAGAAGGAGTGGGGGCTGTAGTTTTCATCCCGTTCCTCCTTTTGCTGGTGGGCAGCAGGTATCTTTCCGAGAAAGCTCGGATCTCCAAGCTGAATTCACCGCCGAGCGCCCGGCTCCCAGCGCCACGGAATCCCACCCTGGCTGCTGACAGGGCTACACGAGGGGGGACTTACGAGCTCTAAATCTGTCAGGGGAGACCGAGCCCAAACCCCTCGATTTCCGTTCGCAAAGCGATCAGCCGTAGCGCCGGGTTCCTGTTGCTAAACTCCACTGATGCCGAGACTGCATCCATCCCCGGCTCAGCCCCGGGAACCCATCCCCGCCGGGCACGGCAGCCCTCGCACAGCCGCAGGAGCCTTTAAAAGCCACCCGCCGAACAAAGGAGAGCGGACAAAGAGCCCTGTCCCACGTCTTCCCTTCTATCAGGTAGACCACCGACGATGGAAAACCAAACCAAACCAAGCCAAGCCAAGCCAGCCCTGCTGTTCCTCCCTTGCCTTCTCGGACCACGGACGCGCGGGGACAGATGCCCCCGCCACCGCCCGGGTCAGAGGCTTTGTTCATCGGCGGGGACGCGACAGAACCGGGGGGAACACCCGGACGAAGAGGGAGGGAGAAGCGTCCGGCGACGAATGGGACAACGGGGGGAGCCCCGTCTCTTTTAGCTGCGGGGTCCCTGCCGAGACGGGCGGCAAGCGGGGGACCCCGCCGCCCCCACCCGTCAGACGTGCGAGGGGGCCGGAGGCGAGGAGGTGGCACAAACTCCCCTAAAAGTAGCCAAAAACAGGGGACGACTGCGAGTGGCTGAGCCGGCGTCAGCCCGGGCTCCGCGCGCGCGGGAGGGACCCTCTCCCCACGCCCGCGGGGCTCCGCCACGAGCGGCGCCGCCGCTGCCCGGGTGGGCTTCATCCACCCCGCGGGACGGCGCTTCCCCCGCACTCACCGCCGGCTCCGGCCGCCGCCGCTCCCCGCGCATCCCGGTCCCCGCTGCCCGCCCGGCTCTGGGAGCGCCGCCGCCGCCGCCCCCGGGAGCCGCCCCCCGCCGCAGCGCCCGCCCCCCGGCGCGGCCGGGGCACCCCCGCGGGCGGAATGGTTCGCTCCCCTCAGGCCGGGGTCGCGGGAGCGGGGCGGCCGAAGGGCAGCCGGGGTGGGGGTGTGCTCGGGGAGGGGTTAGACGGGTGAAAAGGGGGAAAAAGCCAGCACAGGGATGTCCCCGGAGGGGCCACCGCGGGCTCTTCACGATCCATAAATATGAGTCGCCAGGCAATTTCCTGCCCGCGAGATTAGCTGAGCAAACAGGGCGGCGCTGGCAGGGCGCGGGCCCGATTTTCCGTGCCCAGGGCTGTGGCTGCGTTTACCTGCGCTCGCCCGCCGCCTCATCTTCCTCTCTTCATCGTCTCCGGTGAAGCAGTTTTACAGAAGGGGCTGCCCTCCGCCCTCCTGACTCCGGAGCGGAGCGGGGTTGCCTCCTTGCCCTGGTTGGGGTGTCCCTGCCGCTCACCCAGCCCGGGGTCACACCCTGCTGCCACCTGCCAGAGGCGTCCCCCGATTCAGTCTTACCTGAGAAAAATACACCTGTGAATGTATGTTAGCGCACACAGACACACGTGTGTGTAAACACACACGGGGGTCCCAAAGGACCCCCATCCAGGCCCCATGCATCAGCGAAGGATGCACGCAGGTGGCAGCTGCCACCACCAGCATTTCGCTGTCCCAAAGTGGGCAATGGGCCGGTGAACCCGTCTGGCCCTTGCTGGAAGGGTTTTCACACCAAAGCAAGCCTACGAACCAGCATCGGCTCGGCAAAGCATGTCTGCCAGATCAGCACATCTCACCCATCCCGTGTTTGGCAAGTGCCTGGGGATGCCAGTCTGGACCCTTCAGGGTTCCTGGCTCAGGAGGCTGCTCAGTGACAGAGGCAGCGAGGCTGACTGCTGGGTTGCAGCTGTTGCAAGGGAAAGAGGGCAAAGCCTCCAGAGATGTGTCATGCCATCCCTGGGTTCGCTGGGTGCTGGGAGCCCAGGGCGTATAAGCAACCCTGGCTTTCCAAGCGCTCAGCTTGCTATGGCAAAGCCCGGCGATGAGAGATGCGAGCCAGCCCGGAGGGCTGTGCTCAGGGCAGTGAGCCAGAGTACCCTGCATAGCGATCTTGTTTTGTGCTGTGTGGCCTCGTCACTCTACCTTTTCCCGTTTGTTTCTCAAAGAGGAAATTCGGGCATTGCTGCACATACCTGCCGTGCAGGGGTCCTGTGGGATGAGTCAAAGCTCACACGTCCCTCGGCCAGGTAAACCATTGCCGTGATTGCTGACTGTTCCCATGTGCCACGAGGAAATGGGGGCCCTTGTGATCCAGTTCCCGCCTAGCATATTCCAGAGGATATTTTACTTGGCTAGAACAGTTACTTTATCACAATATAAATGTTGTAGTAACTGGAATCTGTATAGTAACACCCAAAATACCGGAGAATATATATATATATATATATATATATATAAAACCAAACAGAAAACAAAACAAAAACAAACAAAACCCCACCAAAAAAAACAAAACCAAAAAACAACACCCTTGGCTATTCTGATGTCTCCTGCAGTTTACATATAAAAACCCACACTTTGAGACCACTTACTCTAATAGGCCAGAACCTGGATGGGCTCTTCTGTGATGCCTCCACAAACATACCAAATGCTTCATTTATCACTAGCACTGAACCTGGCTTTTCTGTTTTGTTCACTGAACAGGAAAGAAGGAGTACACACAGTTAAGAAAAATAAAGGCAGAGGCATGTAATTAATGCAGAGTTAAGAACATGCTCACAGCTGGTAGAGGTGAGAATGACTCGTAACCCTGCCACAGCCAGAACCAAAAGCAGCCAGCCATCCCTTCATCTCACATAATCTTCCTTTTCCTTTTAAGTGGGAAAACTCTAGATAACAGCCTGAAAAAATCTCCCTAGCGAAAACGAAGCCTAATAAAAACTGTAACTTTGCTCTTGCTGTTAAACTGTTACTCTGAAGGACTTTCGATATGCCAGCTGAAACACACCTTCAGTTAGTTCCTACTCAACACATGAGTTCCTATCAACACCTGGAGAAAGCAGACCATGTGCTTCCCCTGACACCTGTATGATGGGACAATTCTATCTCAATAAGTGTCATCTGTTTCTTGGCAGCAAAGGAAATAAAAGTAAGGAATAGGACTTCTCTCTAGACAATAAGAGGTACTTAAAAGCAGCCATAGCTGAGCCCCTAAAATAACTTGGTAGGTTGTAATGTCTAACAGGCAAGACTCTGACAATTTAAAACAACAACAAAAAAAACCCTGTCTTGGAATTTTTATGAGTGGGAAAGACTTAAAAATTAACAAACAAGTGAAACTCCAAAAACTAAAGAGCTGAAAATTCTTGCTTAAATAAAAGCAATAATGTTACTATTAAAGAAAGTCAGGAAAAAGTGTATGGAAACTGGCGCAGGAGCTACAAGCCATAGATAGGTTCAACAATCCACCTAGCTAGTATAAACTGTTTTCATGGCAATTGCACAGCTACAACAACTGTGCTGCATATTATAGAGCTTTTAAAATTCTCCACCCCTCAGCATGCAAGCACGCCCAATAAAAGTTTAGTTTCCATGGTAATTCATATAAGTAGAAATCAAATGTTGGAATGTTTGCAAAAATCATGCTTTAATCAGGAGCATTGAAAATGGTAATAAAATACCATTTTATTACCATATTTCAATGTCATGTTCCTGTAAGAGGGAAGGAGAGATCAGCTGCTTCAGAACTGAAGTCACCTCTGAGCAGGCACCTACAATTACAACCTGGTCCCTTACCTTTACAGATTTTATCCACATCAGGTGTGGACATGACTGCATTTCTGTCAAATGAGGCAGAGCTGGTTCAGGCTTTGTGTTACCTGCAGGAGGAGAGCCTGACAAAATTGGTTGAGATAAAGCTACCCATTGATGACTGGGTGCTGTTACACCCAGTCTTTTCTTTGGTGGCAAAACTGGTCTGGTTTCTTCCCTTTCCTGCCTTAACTATTAGTTTGCGTTCCTGAATTATGGTTTGTGACCTTCCTTGGAGGGTTGATGCAGTTGTTTGTGAAAACCAGACCAAGAAAATAATCCAGGGGAAACCTCTTCCTTCCCTGCACCTTCACCCCTTCCGACAAATTTCCAAATAGTACTTGCATTAGGGTGATTGATGAGAAGAGAAACTAATAGATCTGAGCCACTGTGCTTGAGACCAAACCTCTGCTTCTTGAACTGGCATCACCAACACACTAAAAGATTATCAAATTGCACCCTTTTTGAACAAACATGTCACAACAAATGAAATCATAAGGTTCAGCGCTTTCCATCATTTAACCAGAGCATTTTGAACCACTGTGAAAAAAACCAGCTGTTGTTCGCCATTGCAGAATAAAAATACACAATTGTTTATAGCTTGAAAATAATAACAATTGTCAGAACCAGGACTTCTGGTGAAACTTCAAAGCAAGCAGCGATTCTTCCGCTGTAACTTCCTCAAAGACATTTTGAGGCAATGTAGAAGAGTGGATGGTAGGTATTGAAAGAAACTTGATTTTTATGGCTCGTTGGGGATCTCTGCAAAATGAAAAGGCAACATGAAGCGTGACTGCATTCATCAGTACCATTCCAGTTTTTAAAAAATTACACTAAACAAATAGTTACACGGGTCATTCTAGTTAAAAATCTAAAAATCTGTAAATGCAGCACACAGTAGGGGATGTATATCAAACAATAATATAATAATGAAAGTTGGTGTTCAACCAGTGGAGTGTTCTTATGACTCGGCCTGAAACCTAAGTTGTCACACAAGAGCTATCAAGAAGAAACTGCCCGGGGAAAATAAGTTACATGAGTAATCAAATCTCATGCTCCAGGGCGCAAGTCAATTGCTGGAAGGGTCAAGAAAGGAATTTCCTCACTCTCTTCCTTTGCACAGTTGTACACAATTAACTAGATTGTAATTGCAAGGCAAGAAAGCAGTTAGGTCTTGCATTTCTCTGAATCATCGGGCACTGGCTGCTTTTGCAGCTGAATTCAGAGCTTGAGGGGCAGGTCTGGTAGGTGGGTTTTGTTGCAGTTCTGTGAGGCTTTGCCTAGTTGCAGTGCAGTTGTGAGATTTGCTCTTCCTTTGTGCTGACTGCCTAACCCAGAGTATGACTGTGTTGCAGAACTGCCATTAAAGTGAGACTAATTTAGGCAGTTAATTTTCTGTTAATAACAAGTAGTTACCTTAAAAAAATCTCTCTGTCAATAATTGCACAACTCATAATGACTCATTTAAGTAGCAGCAGTGTTGTAGCCATAATGGCCTAAAGATATAAACAAGACAAGATTTGTTGGAGAGGTAAGCATTTTCGTTAAGCAACTACACCATTTAGTGCAAGAAAA
The DNA here is from genome assembly GCF_003031625.1 of Empidonax traillii. Lineage (NCBI taxonomy): Eukaryota > Metazoa > Chordata > Aves > Passeriformes > Tyrannidae > Empidonax > Empidonax traillii. The sequence continues at coordinate 98,880 of NW_020955960.1, read as the reverse complement.
GATCAGGCTACTTCTTCTTTAAATAGAGCATTTTAGCGATCAAAAGAACTTTTGCTAGCACAGGACAGACATTGCTTCAACTCACAGGAGCATTCCCCCTGTTAGCTTGTGTATGGCTCTCTGTCTTCACAGCTGATTAATTGCTTCCCTTTCCTAGAATTAGGGTGTGTTGGTGAGTGGGGGTGGCTTAGGGCTTCATTAGCTGCTACAGCAGCTAAGATCTCTACAGTGGTACTAAAGTGTTTTTTCCTGTACACAAGCACATTTTTGATATATGATCTGTGAGAAAACATATTGAAAACTGCAAGCACTAGGTCTACAGGCAAAACCTTGGTCAGTGCTCCTCATAGATGCCAAAACAGTAGGAAAACAGTTGGCAGAAGACATAGTGCAAATTCTGTAGCTACACTGGCTTACAATTATAGTCACAGATTAGGGCAGCTAATCATTTTGTACTGAGTGGTTGGAAACATGGGTACCTTCACTTTACAATTGTCCCCTCTAGTCTTTTTTCCAGCAAGCAGTAAGGTTACTCATAGAATCACAGAATATCCTGAGGAAGGGACCCTCAAGGGTCATTGAGTCCAAATCTTAACCCTTGCACAGGACAAAAGTTCCTACATGTACCTTTGTGTGGGGCCTTATTATTTGCTTTTGATGCCAAGCCAGGGAAGTTTCCTGTTCTCCTTTGGTCTCTGTTTATCAAATTTGCATGCATATATAACAATATTGTGGGTCAAGTCAGTAGGAAGTGAGAAGAAATCTAAAAGAATTTAAGCCGTTTGCCTGCCCAAGGTTACACGAAAAATCTCAGTGGGGGCAAAGTGTGGAACAAAAGAACCAGCCTTACTGCTTTAATTTCACAATTAATCTTTGTAAAGATAGATCTCTCTGTGTTGAAATAAATTCTCATTTGGTTTCTTCCTCCTGCAAAAAGTGTTCCTCACCTTCAAGTGGAATTAAATTAATTAGTACAGTCAAAAGAGGTAAAACAGTGTATTTGTACCAAAAGGAAAGATGGTTGTCAAAACTTACGTCATTCTGTTAAGAGTCATTTGGTCTTTTGTAAAGTAAAAAGCTTTGCCTAACAAAGTTGAGATAAAATATATTCTCACAACTGATTCATGAAGCTGCCTTTGCTGGCAAGTTTTTATATGTGCATTGAGAAGGGTTGTAGAGATTTTCTTCTCAGCAGATGGCCCCCAAATGTGGAATTATGTCCCATTAACAGCACAAAGGATGACATAGTATTACTACTACTTTCTCACACTAGTAGGGGCAGTCAGAGTAAGATGCAGAGATATATTTTAGCCTCAGATTTCTGTTTCTTTTTCCTCCTAATAGAGGAAGGATTAAAAGCATCTGAAAAATGTAAATTATAACCATTCTCTCCCTACAAAGCCTCTACTTAAAATTGCCTTAAATGCTTAGACAAAATGTACTAAACCCAACTATAGACATCCTGAAGATGCACTAATACCCAAGGCAAAATCAACCTAAACCAAAAGAGAAATCGAGTGACAACCCATCATCTAGCTTCCTCACTGCACTTGCACCCCCTTACACAAAATCCTAAAAGTATAACAGGGTAGTAGAGAATGTCACAGAATGGAATACAGTCATACTCTGGGCTGGGCAGTCAGCATAAAGGAAGAGCAAATCTCCCTTCAGAATACGCAGGGGAAAGTAGTCCAGCATCTCCCCACAGATTTTTAACTGACGGGTGCTGTAGAAATCTTTCTGCAGGACGGCTTCTGTACCAGAGAGCTTGTTGGTGTGCAAGGCACTGTAAGACAGGATATGGCACATACCCTTCATATATGCCCTGTGGTAGACTAATCCCTAACCTGTCCTTCCCTTTCCTCCATCTGTCAGCCCCACTTTGGGTTACCCTGGGGACTAATGGGGGACCATGTCCCACCATCCTACTGGTAACACTCTTTGCCTGCTCTTGGATGTGCCACCTTCCTTGCAGAGTCTGTCGTCATGCTAGTAACAGGATTGGGCTCCGGCAGGCAGGGCAGGGGATGAAACTGGGAGGGCTCCAGATGACCTCAGCCTCTGTGCAGGCTGCAAACTGCTGGAAGAGCTTTTAGCACCATGATCTTCGTGTCCAGAAAGTAAAGCACTTGGGTACTTAAGATTCAAAGCTCCGCACCTCTCCACCTGCCCAGCCTGAGGTGGCTGGGAATCCTGCACTTTAACCAGAAGCTAAAGATTTACAGGGCAGCACCCAGGTAACAGTACAAGGTAAACTGAGAAGCAAATAAACACAGAGATTTTTGGAAGAAGAGTAGTTTGGAAATGCTATTTTACAGGAGCTGGACCATGAGAAGTCTGCTGACTTATGCACATGTCCTTGCCTACGCTGCTCAGCGGAGAGCATCTGTCCCCACCCCGCAGTGCTGCTCCTGGCACCCTGGGTAGCCTGTTTGCCACAAAGCCCTATATGTGCTCTTTGCTCTGGGCCTGCACTGGTGTGGCCATGACACCACACGCTTCCCATGAAATTTCCACTGACTGATGTAGGATTAGGCCCACAGGAAGCAATAAAATATGCTTGCTGATCCCACAGTATCACAGGAAATTAACATATGACAATATTTAACATATTGTTTTAATAAATTATAATTTGGTACTGTAGTTTAAAGACCACTGTGAAATCTGAGATAGGAAGCTGGGGGTAGTCTGGCTTCTTTTTCATAATGCCTTGTTTGCACGTTGCTTTTGTTTGTTTTTTTTTTTTTTTTTTCTTTGTACTACTGAAACCTCACAGCACTCAGGGGGAGGCATCCTAGTGCTGGTGAGCAACAACCTTCATTTTGGTTACAGGCTCGCCAAGCCATCCTGTAAACTAGAATCTCATTCTAACCAAGAAGAGAAATGCACTCAGTGATACACTTTGCTAACAGAACATAAATTACTGAGCAACTTGAAATAGGGACACAGAAGTAGCCCGTAGGAGCCAGGAGATTAGTGCATAGAGAGAGAGAAGGGCTGACAGCAGATCTTCATTAGACTTAGGAACAGTTTGTCGTTAGCATGTTTTTTTTAAACCTCAGAATTTTAACGGAAGATAAATGTTTCTTTCTGCTTCGGATCTCGTCTTTAGTTAACGGAGGTTTCAGGTTCCCCCTCCCCCTTCATTTCTGGAGAGGCTGCCAAGTTTTCCCAGAGCTAAAAGCAACAACTTTCTGTTAAACGTTACTTCATGCTTCTGGTATTAATCTAATAGGAGGCTGGATGGGGAGGAGGGGGAAGCAGCAATGAAAGCTGATTTCCTGCCGTGCAGTGGGAAATCCATAGAAAATTCAGATTTAACACTAATTTTAGCAGCTGGATGACTGCTTTGGCTTTTACTCGCCATAGGAACATACAACTGCGTACTATTTTTTTGTTATAAAAAGAAAACAGATGTCAAGCAAAAGGCAAAATAATACGGAGGCTTGCAATTGTAAATACCCTGATTAAACCATCCTATTCAACTATGCTAGAAATATCAACAAATTTTGCAAATTACCTCTCATTTCTGTTAGCATTTCTAATAAGAATGTTTATGGAAACAAAAATATGCAAGGAAATCATCTTGCTAATAAGCAGTTCAACAAATATTTACTTGGGAAGTGCTCCAGTGACCACTTTGAAAAGAGTATTAGTGGGTTTGAGAATCGCACAATTGGGACATTGAAATAAATCTCCTTGATGGAGATGAAAAAAAAATCATAACAAAAGGAGCATATTGTGAACACTCAAAATATAAGTCAGAGACAGCAGTCCTATAGCAGTTTACAACCACAGACAACATAAACCACAGAACTGTCAGCAGCACCTCTCTCAGCCACGCAGCACACCAGTGGATAACCTCTTATCCTCCATTCCCTAGATAAGCTCTTTATTAGGAAGGCCTTTACTATTTATTCTGATAATAATTGTTTGGAGGGTGATGGCCACAAATATAGTCCTTCATCTTGACTAGTAAAATAATAGTTGGTTTTTTCTTTCTAAGCTTGTTGCTCAGCCTTTGCTCCACCTGTTTCTCACACACCATATGGCTCAAATCACGACATATTGCAGAAGATTTTTTTTTACATTGATGCAAAGAAAGCTTACTACGGTACACATGCTGAAACTGAACACTGTTTTGGAGATGAAGCAGGGCTGTAGCTTATTTGTGCATACTGAGTATCCAAGGAAGCACCCTTACCGCAGATTATCTCGATTGTAAAGCTTTACCTGCCCGCTGATGCGTGCAATCAACAGAACACGGCAGCTGGTTTTTATGTCACTAGCTGCAGCCAGCTGTTAGACTGAAAGTGTTAATCACCCTTTTCATCGGTCCCAGGCTTGTATTAAGCAAACTGGAAGACGCTCAGGGGGTAGTGATGTCTGAAAAATCCCAGAAGCTAACACCCAAAACATGAAGTAGAAGCTACGCTGTGTGAGCCGGCAAGCTTCTCGTGGGGCAGATAAGCACAGGGCTGGAATATTTGATAGCCTGAAGTACTTATGGGCAGGAGAGACAAGAAATGACAGCCTTGAAAACAAGTGAGAGAATGAGAAGAGTTCCTATTGATATCACATTAGGAAGAAGTTTTAACTGATGAAGCTTCTTAGGGGTCTTGCAAAAGCAAAGACCTCTAAAAAGAAAATTGTTTCCAGTGTTCCTAAACCTCAGGACACTAAGCACAGTTTTTAAGTCAGCAGGACCATTGCCATTGCACCCTCTGTACTCCAAAAATTCCAGCTGGTATCAGGTTTTCCTTGTAATGGAAACAAGCTGGCAGAACTTCAAAGTCTTGATAACAGTTTATACAGAGAAGGGACAGCAACAGTTTGTTATACTTCACTATTAAAAATGTTGTTTTCACCCCTCTTTTTTTTTTTTTTTTTTTTTTTTTTTTTTTTTTTTTTTTTTTTAGAATTTGGCAATGAAATGGTGCCACTTGTATCTGGTCGCAGCTCAGGAAGAGAATGTCAAAATGTAGCTGTACTGGAATTTGTCCGGGAAATGCTATCTAAGAGCTCAACTTTCATCAAATATGCCATGGCCAGGGGCTATGAGCACCATGAAATCACTGAGCTCAGTTGGACAACTTTTAAATGGCTGAAAAACTGAAATGGGAGCTTTGAAAAACAGGGATATGTGAGTACCCTATCTAATTTTTTAGTGGAAAGCACAGAAATCACACCACCGTGGTAAACATTGTCTTAAGGCAGCACAAACACTCCAAAGAACATATGAAACGGAGTGAAAAAAAGTTGAGTGAGAAGTGAAAATAACACTTAAAATAAATTTGCCTTTAATTAACAAATGCAGTTTAAACAATTCCCTCTGAGTCTTAATGTTGTATCTTTTTTAATTTTTGACCCCAGTAGGATTGTAGCTCCAGTTTCCAGGCTGTCCTAACTTTCCACATAGTACCAAATGGCATATGAAGAATGTTAACGCAGTATGGTCTGTGCCACTTTGCAAAGATTTAAGAATTATGCTGAGGCTCACAGTAACCAAAGGCTGAGTGTCTATATAAAGAAGACATTTTTACTTCTCCGGAAAAAAAACCATTTCTCTTTTAAAAGTATTACAGTCCCTCATTTCTTTTCTTCCTCCTTTACTTCTTCCCTGATCATATGCAACAGTAGAAACGGCCTTTGTTAGCTTTTTCTGGGCTGGCAAGAAGCCCAAAGATCCAGCTGACAAAAACCTCAAGTCAGCAAACGCAGTGTGAAGAATGTCCTTTTCAGAGTCCCTGTTTCACAGTCTCCCTGTCACGGAACACCTCAACAGCACCACACAGCAGAGCCTTGCGTGGCCCTTCCTTACAAGGTGAATTATCCTTACCTTGTTCCTTCACGCTGAAGTAATTAGCTCTTGTTACCCACCTGTGTCTGCCCGACATTGGTGTGCTGAGCTCTGGAGGAGGCTGATGTGACAGCATCCGTCCCAAACGAAGCTCCCATCAGTGGGTTCAAGGAGCCATTGCAAGGCTCAGTGGGGTGGCTCCTGTCCCTCCCACCCCTCATCACATCTGAAGCGTAGCATCCTGTGCTCAGAGGAAAGCAGCCTGAGAAGGCTGTGCTATCCCAGAAGAGATACGGTCGGCAAAAGGCCCCCAGTTAAATACATTTGCCGCTGTAATCCTCACCCGCTGCTGGATCATGGGGTTTGCCCCAAAATTTCTAACACAAAAGAGTCAAGGACTTCACAGAAGCTACTATTTAACAGCGGTCAGCAGTCAGAAAAACAACTGCTCTGAACAAACTAAAGGGTTTCATGCATTAGTTGAATAAGGTGAATTTTGATTTTTTTTTTTCCCCCAAAAGGAATTCAATGATTTTTTTTTAGGAAATAAAGAACACAGTAAATAAGGACTTCACTGAGTGGCACAACAATCTGCACTACAGCTTCACAGCACAGAAGTGGTTCATCCTGCAATCACAGCACTTCATATAATATCAAAATAAGCACTTATTTCTCATGCAGTTTTCTTTCCTGAGCCTTTCCTTAGTGGACACAAGTGAACACGGTGCTTTCTGCTCTTTCTCCTCCCCTTTCCTCAGTGGTCCTTTGGTATTTACCTCCTCTCATTTTGGATATCCTGTCTCTACCCTAGGGAAAGGATTTTCCCGTGAGAAACAAATGTCACATTGCTGCTCTGCCTGGATGCCAATAGTCCAAGCCTATCTTCCATCTAAAGCAAAGCTCTCATCTACCTGCTATCAGAATGGTACTGCTCTCAGATTTTCTTCCCTTTTTTTTTTTCCTCAGATTTCATTTGGAACTACCTTTAGGTCCCTAGTAGAGCTGCTATTTTCATTTATTAAATTAGGATGGATTCAGCTGTTTTGGGCAAGTGAAGACCTAAACTGGACTAAATCTCAAAATTAAAACCAAACATCTTTTTGAAAGCACACCTACTTTCTATAGGGTCCTGCAGAGCACATATTTTTTTGATTACTGTATTTGATATTTTGCTCTGAGAGGGGGAGAAAAGCATATTAAAATAGTCCATATCTCTTCTGCACATGTACAGACAGCAGGGCACAGCAACTCTGCTAGAAGCATCCAGATATGGTGATATTTAACACACACAGCTGTTTCTGAAATTACAGAAGGTGGTTTTGCATGAGAGGAGAAATATCCCTGGCAATTCACACCTAATTATTCGTGGAAATAAAAGTCACCAGCAGGACATGGGAGGAAAAAAAGCTCTGCATCTGAGCAGTGAAAGTCCCAGGATGTGTGTCTGCTCAGACGGTTGGGACCCAAAACTTGCTTCCCCTCAAACACAGAGCAGAACTTTTTGTCTTTTTCCGGTGACCGAAGAGACCAATAAACCTTGAGCCTCTGGACTGGGTCATGGCCAAGGCTGCTGAACCTTCAGGTTGCTTTACTGACAGGTTTTGGAAGTGCTTGGGAAGGACAAAGGTGCCACCTCTCTTCTCTGGCTCTGGAGATGTTAGAAGACACAACAGAAAGGTGCCATGAGGGCAGAAAAGCAGTTTCTGAAACCTCAGCAGGTACTGTGTTCATGTGCATGCATGTGCAGGTGCAAGGTGTGCATCCTGTACTGAGGGTATGTAACACTAGCAGGGTGCTGAAGTCTGTCTATAGAGTGGGGTGGGATAATTGCTTTGTGCATTCTCATTTAGAGGCCCTCAAGGTGTTTGGTGCTCAGGGTGTTGAAAATGCCTTGGATTTCTTTGCTATCCTCTTGTGGTATGTGATAAGAAATGCTAGATTGCCATGATTGTGACAGCCTGACTGTGGCAAACAACAGCCTGTGGCTTCGAATGGGTTGTACTGTACCTCTTAAAGCTCTTATAGAGCACTGGGGAGTGTTTTGTGGCTTGTGGTGTATGCAGAATGGGTGATGTGTAGACCTTTTGGGTCTAACCAACTATTACCTCTGCTCTTGGGAGGCACTGGATTGGATGACCTTGATGGCTTATTCCATGAAGACTGTGTGATACCTCACACTGCTCCCTATTTTATGAGAAATAAATTGTTGCACTGATTATATACCCACTTTGAAAGTTGACAAAAAACTTCTTTAATAAAATGAAAGAATGTCTGGAGGTTGAACTCTAGGTAATGCATTTTGGAAAGCTCAGAAAAGCCAGTAGTCTGGCCAGTGCATCACCAGATAGCTAGCTGGGGTTCAGAAGAATGCAGCAGAATTACGTACAGCCTTGCTTCAGTTTTGCCTTGAACCCATTTGCTTTTCATTTTCTGCAATGTAAGTATAAGAAGAATCTAAATCTACACTTAGTGATCATCTGTGGAACTAATGAAAGTCAGATGCAGACAGTGCTTTAATAAAAGTCAGACTCAGTACTCAGTTGCATGGGTAATTATGTGGAGCCTGTAGACACTTTCAAACCAGGGCATATATCTGTGCAAGGGACAGTCTGGATGGTCTTGAACTTTGTCTCAGTTGCAGCCCAAACTCATAATGTTAGAAATCCCTTAAGGTCAAGCTTATAAACAGACTGTCAAAAGTTTGTTTGGTTTTTTTTTAAATAAAGACATAAGGGACAACGTTTCTGTTGCAGCCAGACAACCTGTTTACATGCTAAATGTAGTCAGCAAAGCAAATATTGTGCTAAAAACCTGATGTCTTCTAAGCAATAAGATAGGTGAACAACCAAGTAAAGCTCATTCAGTGGAGAGAGCATGTGGGACGTTGTAAGAATCAAAAATTAAAGGTGAACTGTGAGCAAACTGTCTGTATAATAGGGAGAATAAGCAAACCTCCAAAGCCAAGTGTCAGTCTCACTTTGACAAGTTCAACTCTGCAGCAAGTAAATATTCCTATGTAGAATGCTCCAGTAGAATTGACTTAGGCCAGGTGGGCCTAGTTGGAGTTTTATTCTGATCTGGCCTATCCCTTCTAATTGATGTTCATTTATATTTTCCACACTGAAATCTGAAGTTTCATTCTACATAGGATAAACTTGCTTAACTACAGTTAGAAGCAGAGATCCCTCCTTCTTTGCCACTGCAATAATGAGGAGATCCATTAGCGCATTGCCACGTTCTGGCTGTTCAGTACTTTTGTATCATTTCTCTCTTGCAGATAGAGAGATGTTGGAAACTGATACTGCATTTTTCTGATACAAAGCCTTCTGATTTCAGAGCAACTCCTTGAACACAAGGTCTCAAATCAGTACAATTCAGAGCAGATAACACCTTGGTTGCTTGGAGCTCCAGGTGCCTGACTTCTGAAAACTCAGCTTTTATTCAGTCAGGCAGAAAGTATTTATTTGGCGGTGACTTTCCTGATGCCTTCTCTGCATGCTGCACTGATGCCTTTCTGGTTTCTCTTACACATGAACAATATTCAGCCACCTGCACGTTAACTCGGCCTGTGATCAAACCCTCCACCTACACAACACGTTCTTAAACAGCTTTGTACATACCCTCATTTTTGGGGTGGTGGCTCCTATTGTTTCAGCTATCTATTCCCTAAGGCCTAATTGCACTTTGCAGTTGACTTAAATGAAAGGTGGTTGTTACACCCACTACCATCAGCAACTGCCAGCGTCACAAGATGTGCATTTTTAGTACCCAGGCAAGCCATTTTGTTTATGTGCCTCAGAACTGCTTGACAGGACACCAACTACTGACTGGTAAGTTTTCTCAGACACACAGATCGCTTCCCATGAAACTTCTAGAGCTCCAGACCATCTTCCCCTATATTCCGAAATTAAAGAAGCTCTGTATTTAAATGCAGCAGCTCCCTTTTCCTTGACAAAGGTAGAATCTGAATACTACAGGAAAATAGCCAGTTCCACTCTTCATCCTGCTCTTTAAATCATTCTCCTCTCCCCAGCAAATTCCATTTTCCAGTTAAATATGCCAACAGGCTGTTCTATTTGCTGAAAAATCTGGATTTTGCCTTAACCATAGATTCATACCTTTGTGAAACACAACTCTACACATTTCAAAATTAACCCATACTGTCAGCTAGCCTTAATGTGGTAAGACAGAGTAGCCAGAGTATCTTGGGGAATAAAGACATTTTTACCTTTTAGTCAAAGCTGGCATTTTTGGCAATGAGTAGAAGCTTGTTTCATACTCTGGAAAGCTCTTGACAATGAGACACCCACATTCAAATTCCTGCTATATTCATCTGAGCAGGTGTGGAGTAAAAACCTCTGCTCCAACTTGAGCAGAACTTTTAAGTGGGTTCCTGTGTCAGGTCAGTGCCTGATACCACAAAAGAAAACGTTCATGAATTAAAGCATCCACTAGCATCAAAAAGCAAACATTAACAAACTGAGTTAACAGGAGAAATATATATGTAAAAAAGAGGGACATTTCAAGCAGTTCTCCTTTCACTCCATCAGGGAATAAATAAACTTCAAGCCTCTGACACTGCTAAGGACCAAACATCGCACACCAGCAGTAACAGAACCACAGCACTAGCAGCAATGGAGTTTGGGCAGACACCTTTAAGGTTCCACTGTTCACAGGGTTTTTTCAGACTTTTGAGTGGTTCTTCAGATACGAGTCTCCTAGGAGCCCCCTTGGCACTCCACAGCTTGTTCAGTTTTTTCACTTCCTTTGCTTCCTAGGCAAAAGCTGATGTGTAATGGAACAAGGACTACTGCCCCTTGCAGAGCTTCACAAAGCACAGGATGGTGCTCTGAGCACAGCAGCAAGCTCTCCTCCCTGTGGTGCAGCTGATCCCCCACCCTGATCCTGCCCTTTGCAATCACCTCCTTTAGCACAGCTTCTGAATGCTCAGCTCTAGGCTGGGCCAGCTCCAAGGCTGAGGAACAATCCCTGTTTACCTAATGACACCAGCCTTGCCTGGAACAGGGATGTCCTTTCTCTGACCCACTTGACAGAGGAAATTTATCAGCTTTGGAGCTTTTCCACTTTAAACAGAGAGACTTGCTTCAGTGCCGCTTGCCAAGCCCTGCCGCACAAAGCACACAAAGGAGCACAGTGTCATGGAAATAAATGAGCCACTTCCTGGGGATTCTTCAGCCTGGCGGTCATGCCCTGGCAGGTACCTCACCTGGCACCTGTTTTTGCCAACCAACAGGTCATTACCCAGAGGCAACACGCTGCTGAGAACAGGCACAAGCTGTTCACAGGAACAAAGGAAACTGAATGCACGGGCAGGCTTTGGAAATCCCACGAAACTTCTACCTGATGAATGACGAGCAGATTGCAAAAATGCTTAAATACTTCTGGGAAGTACCAAATCCCATAACTGCTCCATCCCAGGAAATTGCCTCATCACTAGGCAGAGCAGTCATGCTGCCTCTTGCTTTTTACTCTGTGGCTTGATGAGTCTTTCCTTCCTTTTCTGACCAGTTCATCACTTCACATCCACGTGTGAGGTGGAGAGCCTCTTGTGTCAATTCTTTAACTGGATAAGCCAATTATCCCTCACAGGAGGTGTAAATTTGTGCTACCTCAGGAAAGGACTCATGCTGAACTGATATCCCTGCTTCTGGGCCAAGAGGTGGGCACTGACACAACTCAGAAGAAAACAGCAAATCCCCCATATATAAAGACACAATACAGGTGCCTGAGCTCAAACCATGAATCCTGGTTCCAAACCTGTAAGCATACATTCAGCTTGGGAGAGCACAGGAATTTTTTGGCACGTTTTTGTTCCTGTCAAAACCCTTTCCATGGCTTTTTGCTCTCTCTCTCATATGCAATGGCTAGTAAGCCCCATTTTGAACCCTTGGACCAGGACTTGGAATCGCAGTGTGAGCCCTTGCTTTTTAAAAGTTAGGCATGTTGCAAATCTACGTTACCATGCTGCTGTTGTCCAAAATGACATGTGCTACTGCCATACAGACCCACAAAAGATCCACAAGGTGACTGACAGCTGGGAGTTTTCTAACTTTCAAGCAGTTATCTTTCAACAAGATTTAAAAACACACCTTGTTTCTAAAAGAAAGTTTAAAAAAGCGTGGAAATAATATCACATAGAAACTCTGATCTGTGAGGTTAATGGTAAAGTACACGAGAGAGCCAATGTCACATACCTGCCTTAAAGCATGAGGTACTAATACACCTCTCTGAAAAGGTGACATTTCCCAACCTGAGTTTAAGAAGCCTTTGGTGAAACTTTCTATATTCAGCATGAGGCATGTGTCCATTTACTGGATAGTTCATCCTTGACTTTTGGAATTCACAGCATCCTAAACTGTCAAATAGAACCCTTAATGAGTATATTTGTAAAGTAGCCCTGAACGCATATATTCGTATCTGCTCTTTTTGTAACAATACAGTGCTCCTTAGGGAATGGCTGACAAAGCATCGATCCTTACTATGCTACACTTTTAAAGTGGTCAGTCTAAGAGAGAGTGAGCTTTTGCCATTCAGTCATGCATGAGCTGGCAGAGGAGAAGAGGTAACAAAACCAGCTGTTCGACTTAGCTGGCTTGGCAACACGCTGTCCCCATAATTAGCTGTGCCCTCTGCAACCTCTTATTAGGCCAGCTGACCTAAGAAACACCAGCATTTCCTCAGACCTGACATGTGTAGAGCCCCAGTCGAGAAATGGCACGAGCTTACCTTCACAGCGACAGAGCAGATCCTCAGTGTGAATGACCCGCACTCCTCAGGTTCAGTTGTTGCTTTCCAAAAGCCGGGGTCAGGACACAGGACTTCATTGATGAAGACATACTAAACCCTGTCGGGCTCGGAGCACACACACCGAGGCTGCTGGAAGGCAGAATAACCATAGAGTCAAAGCCAAGTCACACTGATATTGTATGGAGTGTATTTGGAGGCTTGGCCTCAATTAGCATATAAATTAAGTGGTACACGCAGTCGCAGCTTGCCAGAAAATGAGACGGAATAATCTCCCCAATTTGGCAGCTCTCTAGAGCATTTAGTTTGTGAATGAAGAGCCAGGCGCACTGGGAAGCCAAGCTGGGCCCACAACTTACAGCCAATTGACTTTACATGGTGAAAGCAGGTCTTGAGAAGTCGTGGAGCAGCCCCGTGCTTTTTGTGTTCTTAAACTAAGTTTCTATTATAGGAAAGTGACTTTAAAGATACTAATCACCGTTCCAGTAGACTGATAGCATTTCACCTATTGCATCCACAGGCCCAGAAGAGCTGTGGTGTGGCCCTCCCGCTGCAGGCTTCTGGCCATTAACAGAGTGCTTGATTTTATTCCAAGTAAAGAAGAAGGAACGGAAAGTTCACAGGAAAAATGATACGGAAAAGATGTGACCACGTAGCTGCTGAGCTTTTACACAGGCAGAAATTTTACTTAGGGATCTTTATTAGGGTAAAGAAAAAGGACAGAGCAACTGGCACACAAGAGCACAGAGGGAATGAGTAGCTGTGTTTATTTGTATAGCCTATACAAGCCTTTTAGGGTATTTCAGTGGAGACAGAGGGAAGAAGGCTTGTGCTTTTGTGCAGATGCCTTTCACATTCATTAGGTTTTAGTTTTTCTTCTTTAAATATTTTCAGTTGTCAGGGGCTCAGCTCAGACGCAAAAGCAAGGAAATGTAAGCACGAAGGCATGCAGAATTTTCCAAGAGCAGTGCAGTCTTGCTCCTATAGCTACATAGTCTGCTTTGGGGAGTATTTAATTTCTAGGAGATAAAGCACGACAGATTTAAACATAGGTAAAATGCACAGGGAAAAATCAGTATTGGGCACTAATGATCTCTTTTCTTAATACTTTAAACTCTGGTGTAGAGTGCCTTGAAAGATAAAATCCACAGTTCAAGTGTAGTCTGACTATATACACAGCTCTATCTTATTCTCCATCCTGGGACAAATGCTTCTATTCATTATAGGGTAAGAATTACAAGAAAATATTACAGGTCTCTCTTAAAATCTTCTCTGCATCCTTCAGCTAGCCTGCAGTTTCTTTCTACACTGAGTTTGCCCTTTCACATTCTTTTTAAGCTCCAGTTTAGTGCTTCCCTATGATGCTGCAATTTGGAGCTGCAGAGGTGACCCACCCTTTGCGAATGGCCTGGGCCTCCTCTTCAGCTGGGGTGAGGTAGATCCTATGGTTCTGCACTCCTGCCCATTTCCCCTTGTCAGCAGCTGAACATGTGGGTTCCTATCCAAATCCAGAGTCACTACCTGGTGCTGGACTTGCTGTAGCAGTCAAGTAGATATGGTCCCATCTGGTGCTCACAGCTAGCAAAGCTGTGATCTGAATAACCTCTTTTTCTACGGCACGAAATAGTCAAGCAACCTTAATGAAAAGCAGAAATGACTGTGCTTGAGCAAGAGCTGGGAATTTTAACAACTCAGATAAAAGAAATGTGTGACATCCAACTTGCTTCAGTAAAAAAAAAAAAAAAAAAATTAGATTAATGTCACAAGACAAGAAAAACATCAAAATAAAAGTACTCCTTAAAAAGCTTCCCCCCCCGGCCTTGTCCATTTCATTAATGTTACTCACCCCTCGGCAATCTGCTTTCTTGGTAAACCATTTCTGGCACAGCTATTGCGTGAAGGGTGGTTTCTGATCTTGCACTCTGTAAAATATCCCTATTCAAGTTTCAACAAGGGAGAAATTTTTCTCTGAGGAATTAGCATTTGTTTAACCCACCCTCACAAAAAAAAAAAAAAAAAAGGAGTAAAGTGGTTCATCGAGAATGAGTATAGCAGAATGAAATAAACCCATGACTCAGGGTTGAACCAGAGTTATGATGTAAATCTACTAGTGACTTCAACTTGCATCTGTTCAAATTAAAGGGCAAAACTGCTCTAATCTTGTTAGGTCTTGCATATTCTGACACCACCACCTGAACTGGAACAGCAACATAATTTTCCAGTTGTCTCCACACTTTGCTTTCTTGTGGTCAGAACCTAAAAGTAGCTCTGACAAAAAGAGAGGGCTGCTTCCCAAAATTTTTGCTTTGTAAATACATTTCTTATTCGTGCTTCTAGGCACATAACATCACCCCCGGGATCATGAACCTTTTATGACCATGACCTATGGCTTAGAAGTTACAGTTTATTACAAAATGAAGCTCTCTCCTGAACTCACCCACACAAGGCAGATTAATTCATAAACCTTTTCTCTGTCTCTCTTCCCCTACCTCAAAAACTGAAAAAGCAAAGCATCATAGTTTAGTAGAGCAGGAATAATGGTAATTACGTGGAGCTTTTTCTTGGTCTGTATTATCTCAGCACACGGTCACATCGCCTTCCTCTCCTTGCCTCGGTGACTGCCAGAGCTGCATCCAGCCCTGACACCAGCTCCTGCCTCTGGTGCAACTTCCCCATTTGGAAAGTCTATGTGCTGAACAGTTTGTAAATATTCACAATCCCCCAGTTATTTTTATTGAGCCTTCCTGTACCTATTGCTTGTAGAAATTATCATTAAGAAAGGTCAGGAACAAGGTCGATTTCTCCTTTAAAAGGAACTAATGTGTCAAACAAAGATCTCAGAGAAGTTAACAACCTTCTGTGAGCATAAACATGAACTACAGAGACCAGCTGCAGAATAACAGTTGCATTTCAACTATAAACAGACTGAGTTTTACCGTGGGTTTATACATCTATTTCGGTGAAGTTATTTATTCTACAGGAAAAATGCTATTTGTAAGGCCCCAGGAAGGCAGGGGGATGAGAGGAGAAAAGGAAGTCCTACTTATGTGGTTAGAAGAAGCTTCACTGCTCGACTCAGGAAGAGACTCTAAAATAAATATCTCACAAAGCCACAAATTTTGAGAGTCTTCAAGAAAATGATGCCTTTTTTAAAGCAAAGCAAAAAAAATGTCATAGTTCTTCCAACAGGATATTTAAAGCTACTTTCCTGCCTTTAAAAGCACACCCTGCTTTTGTTTCCTGGCTGGGTGGGGGGAAAAACCCCACAGAGATACAGAAATTGCAGCCAAAGGTAAACAAGATTAGTGTGTGTTTAGTATCTGCATGAGGCAGTGAGGTGAATGGAATGAAAACTGGATTGAATATGAAGGACAAGAAAGAGACCGATTGCTCAGGTCAAAGACTTTTTGAAGATTTAGATTAAAACCTGTTATGTGTGGCCTTAATGTAAACAGTATGTTTTAAATTAATTAATTTCACACAGTAACTTGCTCCATATAGGTAAAGGCCACACTGAAAAAAGGGTGGCTCTAACTGAAGGAGGCTTCTAAGTGAAAAGAGTGATATCTGCAATCTTCATCTGGTGTAAAACACACAAGTACTAAAACATGCCATTTCTCACGCCATCCAATTTTGTCCCTCAGAAAAGTCCATCTTCTTCCATAACTAAAACTGAAAAGCAGGCTCTTTTCAAACATTTCAAGTGAAAAAACCAAAATATGAGATAGTTGTTTTTTATCCTCAGATTTCTCCAAAACACCAAAGTGGTCTGTAAACCTAATCATGAGTAACAGGCACCCAAATGGCACCAAGACAGGAAACATTTCCAGAAGCTCTCAGGCCAGTAGGACCCTGTCAAACCAGCACAAATTCACTGGAAAGCTTTGCTTGTCCCTTCCAAAGATGAGTTTTGGGGCCCAAGGAGCCATAGGTCATATTAAGAGTACACCAGCCACTGACTTGTCATTACGTCATTTCTTTTCCCATCATGACCTATTCCACAGATATTTGGAGTTTTTTTAATCATTAACTTAAACTAACATTTAAAAAAACTAGTCTTGTGTCCCTTTTTTCTCTGATTCCTGATTTTATTCTCTGCTGTATTAATAATGACTGAAGTATTTATCTTGTTTAATATACAATAAATACCATACATAAGCTGCTTTACTCTGCTAATTCTGTCACTTGTATTATACACTACATTTAATGATTTAATCCCAGAGCAAGCTCTATGCTCCTGCTTCATGAAGTTTGATGCACAAATAAAATTCTTTTCTTACTCAGTATTAGCAAGAGAAATAAGTATTAACATAATGCAGTGACAAACTTATTTGAACTAGAAGTAAAAATTCAGATCAAATTTGGTAAACCATTTCAGAGCAAATACAAAGGGGCACAAGAACCAACAAAATGCTTGTGTGCTCCTCTGGATGGACTTTGAATGGATGCTACTTGAAAGAAAAGCAAACCATGGAAATTTTTTAGATCTACTTTCCAGAAGGCAAACTAATGACATTTTAATACTGCCTGACTCATTCAGAGTCTACTGGAGACACATTTCAGAAGGATGCAGTTCTGTATCAGTATCTCCAACAGCAATCCTCTGATTTTTATTATCCTTAAGCAGGAACTATTCAGACAAACAGCATCAACACACACCACACAAGCAGCTGTGCTGCTGTTGCTCAAAAAGGGACAGGGGACCAAGCAGAGATTCTGCCACAAAGGACTGGCCCCAGAGAAACATTAACAGGGTGACTTCAGTTCGGCTGAGCTGACATCCCATGTAGTTTAAGTGGATTTCAGATGTTATCTTTTATCTCAGCACAGGAGCTCAATGTGTATCCTGCTGGGTCTGGGCAGTTTGGCAAAGTAATAGCATGTGCAGTCAGGGACTTATTTGGAGCAAGTCAGTCCCATTTTCTAGGAAGCATTATAAGGATTGCAATGGGAGAAACATCCAGTATTTTGTTTTTAATTAGCAGGTTGTCCTCTTAGAGATTAAATTAAAATAGTAATAGTGAAATTTCATTTTGGATTAAAGTCTTTCTTCTTATTGGTTACTACTTCTAATGCTTCATGCCTGCAACTAGGCTGTTAAATTTAACTCCCTGTATCTCTAAATAAGCAGCTCTTCTTTTTCTAAACTATAAAGTTCCACTTATTGTTAAATTTCAGAAAATATTTTAGCAAGATGGAGCTAGTATCAATTAAAACATGGCTTTATTTTCCACAAACAGACTGCTCTGTACTTTCAATTTGAAATATTGAAAAAATAAATAGACATTTTAAGATTTATGTAAACCTTTTAAAAGTTTAATCTGAAGTGATTATGTTTCAAAAACTGGAATGTTTATCCAAGCTGCAGAAAGTACCTGAGCAATATTGAGTTCACTTGTCTGTAAATATGAGTTAGGTATTGATTTTGGAAGCATAATTGTGGATCTGCCTCAGCCTGAGTAAGGAATTTAGATCTTACCATCCAGTGTAATGGGAAGGAGTCAGAATAATTTTCTATATCTGCACAAAATGCTTTTGGCTTTTGGCAATTAACAAAATTTATTTTAGTTCATCAGAAATGTCATTGACATCTTGGTAGAAAGCCAAAAGCTTTTTCTTTGAACATCTTGGGCTCAATTGTCACATCTAGAAAAATGAAGATTTTTAAGTCTTGCTCCACTTCACTTAGTTTTTGATTTGTGATATACCAGAAAATCTAGATTTGCACAAACATGTAGAAAAATCTCAGTGCCACGGTCTCAGCAACATGGTAGTGTTCAGTCAAAAGCTGGACTCAGTCTCAGAGGTCTTTTCCAACATTCTGTGATTCTATGAAAAAGACTTCAACATGTCACCAGTTAACCAAAATTCTAATTATGATACCCAAGCTAAAGGCTAGGATTTTTCTCTGAATTCAGTCAGAGCAAATAAGTTTCTTTAAAAAGGCTGGGATTTTCTTTGCACTCTAAGAACTGCAAGTATTACAAAGCTCCCATTACTTAAGTACCCACAACAATAGTAATAAAACTGAAAGACTGACAACATCTCTGTCAGTGGTGAAATCAAGAGAATTAGTCCTGGAAATAAAAGTACGAAGAATTCGTTTTTAAATATTCTAGTCTGTATTTTCTAAAGTAACTGTGAGTTTGGATGTCTGATTCTGCATATACAACACAGAGAGCAGCTCAGATGGCATTGTTTTTCAGACAGTGTTGAAGACTTTCCCTCCGAAAACCCAGATCCTGCATGGTGTATTTTAAGAAGAGCCCACTGGGAAGACAACACCAATAGTCACTGTAGAAAATTATGCCGTGCAATTTCAGCCTGTGCTTCAGCAGGGACTTCAGTATGGATCACCCATAATCCACATGCAGTTTTTGGTCACAATTCTCAAAGTAAATTTTAAACAGCTCTTTTCATTGCCAAGGGAAAGATGGGGTAGTTTCGCTGCCTAATTGAGGGACTTACCTCAGGAGGTTACATTACAGGACCAGTCTCCTCATGCACCCTCTTTGGTCTTTATATCAGGGATATACAAGCAGAGGGGGTGTTCAACCACCTCCCTTTCTATTTCCTGCATATGCCAGGGCTGCCCATGTTCAGACATCGACCAGCAGACCAAATTATATGGTCAGACGTGCTGGAACATCTTCTGGAGGTGCAAAGAAAAGGAGGTGGGGTGAGAAGATTCACATTAAGAAGATAAATGTGTTAGAAGTGTCAATATTTAAAGCTGGCTAAAGAAAAAAAAATTGTATTCAAAGCTGAAAATCAATCTTCTATAAGCTAAGAACTGTTCCAATACAAAAATCATCTGTCAGCATTAATAGACTAAAGAATATTCCTATAGATGCAAATGCTAAGTCAGCTGCAGTCCTTATGCAGGTGTACCTTCAGTTCTTATAAAATGGAAGAGACTGTTTTTCTGACTGAGTCTTAATCATCACTAAAATGTTTATATTTTTAATTGATCAGAAGCAGCCATTCCTAGAGGCTGGGAGGCACTGGGCAGGGGGGTTCTGCTTACATATGCTGGGGATCTCAGCTTTTGATTGGTACCAGAGAAGCCCAAGCTAGATAGTGTGAGCAGGCAATACCTCAGGACCAGATTGAAGACAGCCATGCTAGGGTCCATCTTCACACTTTCCTTTATATTTTTCTTCATTAATGAAGAATGATGACAGATTAAACATCTTCCTCCAGACTGTTTATTCCCTGTGCGAGTCACAAGGATGTTTAAACTCACCAAGCAAATAGTCTCAAAAAACCATCTTTTAATACTATCAAACAAAGTAAAATAATCACATACCTATGCCAAATGAGTCAGCAAATACACATCATCCTTTCTAAGGAGAAGTAATGGCTTGTCAAAGGCATAGTCTGTTTTAGGCAAGTTCTACTGCTTTTTACAGACAGGCCCATATTATCAGAACTGATGACACTGGAAAGACTGAGACAGTGATGTATTTACTTATGGATAGCAGTGACTCTGTGAGGAATGGAAGATTGCTTTTTTCCCCAGCGTTAATATTTTCTCCCTTAACCACATCATATACCCTCATGAAAAGGCTGCTACTGCCTTTATATCCCTTTGCTTTATTTACCACCTATGGCTGCAGCACTTGAACCCCTGTGCTCAATGGATCCTCACAATTTGTTTGCAAAATGCTCCATTGAGACAAAACATCACTTTACAAGATGAAGAATCACATGCTTAATTGCCTTCTCTGAACAAGCAGAGGTAATTGCAAAGTATCTTGTATTGATGACTCTTCTACATGTAAGTCCAAAAGGGGAAATGAGTCTGAGATGCATTCAGGATGGGGCTACAGAAAGCGGTGACTCTGCAATCAGAGCTGTTTTTCTTATATGAAAAAGTGATTACTCAACCAGTGCTGACTGTTTAAGAAGCAAAAAAGAACTACAGGGAACAAACGAGCAACATATTCAGCTGAATATTTTTTCTCTCCAGTGGGAAGAGCGCAGTTTTTAGTATTAATTGCCTAATCATACAATTTGCCCCTCAAGGATAGCAAACCATTTGCATGGACCATTCAGAGACAAAGCCATTTGTCTACAGCTGAGACACAGCAGGAGATTTATTATGCTCATCTACATCAGACATTTCCAAAACATCATGTAAAGTTGTACAAATATCCAAAGAGGTCTTAGCTAGGGTAAAGTTTAATTTTTTGCCTGATATTATGAAGCTGGATTTTCCTGACAAGGTTAGAGGGACCTAACAGCAAAACAATTTTTATTTCCAAAGGCTACTAAGGCTGCACAATTATATGTCCTGCTTAGCTTGGATTTCAAGTAATTAACCTGAACATTTAGGAGCCACACAAATGAAGCAAACATCCCAAGGAGCTACACAGTTAAATCCTTGCAAGGTTTTGAGCCTGTGCCTCTCTTACTTGTTCCCTCAAAGTCTCCATTGATAATTATTAGATCCATTACTAGTGTGTGAGGAAGAGATGTGCAAGACAGATGTCACTTGTTTCTTAACTTTCTTTCAAGGATTCAAGAAAAGCAGAAATAAGAAGTCTGGTACCAAGAGTGAGAGGCTCACTGCTGAGGCTCCAGGTGGGTCCACGACATCTCCTCAGCTCTACCTCCAGCCATAGATGAACAATGCTGCAGGACCTTAATGGTTTTAATTAGGGTTCCCAGACAAGTTGCATGCCAGATACTTCTCATATTACTGAAACTGCCTGAACCAGCAACCATCTCTTACTGCTTGTGTACAAAGCACAGAGTCCAGAGCTGCTGCTCTTGCCAGTATCAGTACTGATGTAAACTAATTTTGGGAACCATGCTTCTAAGTGAAGATGGATCAGTGATGAACAATTAGAAGATGGTGGAGGACAGAAGAAGATAAGGAATCGCTGATACCAGTCACGAAAGCTGCCTGGAAGCACAGCTCAGGAGCTTACTGTACTTTGTGCACCAGCCAGCAGGCACAGAGTGACTGCCAATGCCAAAAAATATATTATTTCCACTAAGCTGATGTTGTGGGTTGATTCTGGCTAAACACCAGGTGCCCATCAAAGCCACTCTATCACTCCCTTCTTCAGCTGGACAGGGGAGAGAAAATATAACAAAAGGCTCAAGCTGGCCACAGGAACACAGCCTGCTTTGGTCATCTACCTGCTCTGGTCCTCTGCAGGTTGCAGGTAGATATCTGCTGCACCATGGGCTGCAGGGGGACATCCTTCCTCACTGTGGTCTTCACCATGGCCTGCAGGAGGATCTCTGCTCCAGTGCCTGGAGCACCTTCTCTGCCCTCCTGCACTGGTCTCTGTGTCTGCAGAGCTGATTCCCTCACATATTCTCACTCCTCTCTTCTCTGACTGCAATTTGTTTCTGCAGCATAACTTTCCCCCCCCCTTTCTTAAACGTGTTACCACAGTGGCATTACTCCTGGCACCGGTGGGCTCAGCCTTGATCAGCGGTGGATCCATCCTGGAGCCGGCTGGCACTGACTCCACAGGACATGGGGAAGCTTCTGGCAGCTTCTCACAGGAGCCACCCCTGTAACCCCACTGCTACCAAAGCCTTGCCATGCAAATCTAATGCAGCTGAGTTTGTGCATTAGCAAAGAAAAGGAAAAGCAGCCAGGGCAGCGGTGGTGAACATGGCTGTGCTTAGGGCAGAGACCCTGGGAACATGGCACAGCAATGCAGCAGGAGAGCTCCTGGCCTCAGGAACCCAAAGGCTTCCAACTTCCTGTGGAAAATGATACCCTCTGACAAACACAAACCCCTGTGGCTAGCAATGATTTCATCAAATACAGTAGCATGAGAACAGAAAAGAAAGCTTAAATTAATACACAGCTTTAAAAATAATTAAACCCAAGTTAAATTTGCATTTGTTTACCAAACCAGAATACTAATTGCTTGCAAACATTTGAAGATGACCAAGTATTTGTAAAAGTGTTTGTGGCTCCTAAAGCACTGATCAATATTAACAAGATAATGAAATCTAGAATGTCCAAGTACATCTCATTTCTTTCTCTAGTGCTCTTCCGTGTATTTCAGTCATGTAGTGAGGGAATAGAAATAGCATAATCACTATCACTAGACCAAGCCCAGAGTAAGAACAGTAAATAATCCAAAAATATTAAGCAAACTATATATACACCGTATAAAAATGACTAATGCCACATACATCTGGAAGAAATTAAAGTTAATTGGAAATAATGAACTAACCAAGCAGGCCCAACTTCATAGTCTGTTATTTGTGGTGGCCAGCACTAGCAGCAGTCAAGAGATTCATCCATATTTGTATGCTCCATTTTTTAGTTGTCACTGCAGCTCTACGTAAATAATTCTATCACATCCCCCATCATCCAGACATATTGCTTAATATGTAAAAATAAATTGCTATATTTCTTCTCATCTCCCTCCCATCCAAACCACAGATATCTCCTCTATGCAGCATATTATTAAAATGTTCAGGAAGGCAAAAGTTAATAACTGGTTTCTCCATAGGAAAATATGTTATGAAGGGATTTATTATGTGAAGTCAGGCAGGCTGCAAAGTTTGCTGATGAGAAACAACCCCTCTGCCTTATTCAACTGTTTTGACAACTCTTAAATACAAGTGATGACACAGTTAAAATACCTAGTCTGAAACAAGATAAGATGAATCCCTCATATTAAATGCTTTCTCGTACTAACACCTGTTTTTGCATATATTAGCACCAATGGCAGAACAGCACTCGATACAGATGAAAGTAGATTTGGACTTGTAACCTTTAATGTGAGTCAGATGTGATTCATAGCTCAAGCTATGTCATTCCTATCTGTACTTGCTTATTTTATAATAAAAAATGGGCCTTTTAAATAGTGACTCGCATGAGATCCACAGCCTTGCACTTACATGCTGGCAGTTCAAGCCCAGGACAGGGCATGCATGAAAAAAACCCTGCTGCTGCTGAATAGGGGGGGGTCATTAAAAGGCACCCCAAAACCCCAGCCAAATCCCCAGAGGGGCAAACACAAGGATCTCCCCACTTTTCCTGGCTCCCAGCCTGGACCACTCTGTTTCCTTCACTGAGCAGCAAAGTCACAGAATTGTGTCAAGGAGGCTTCAGCTCATGAGTGAAAATCCCTGCGCTCAGCAGTGAGACACACCCAGTATGACAACAGCTCTCCAGCATCCCTCCAGAATTTCCTCAAGGACACAGCAGAGTGTAAAAAAATGCCATGGAAAAAAAAAAAAAAAAGAATCCCAGTGCACAGACTTATGCTTGGAAAGCTATTAATACATCAATAGTATGACAGAAAAGGGCAATAGGCAACCAGAATGGAATTTCTTTGTAGGTAGCTTGCCAATAGTTTACACAATGGAGGGGATATTGCATCGAGTGAATACTGAAATATTGAAAATAAGTTTGTTTTCAAAGGCCGGTGGAAAGTCTTTAAGAATAAGAGTAAAAACTACTAATCTTTATCACTCTAATGTATTTGCTTTGTAGCATTTTATAGGCAGGCAAAGAATATCATTCTGTTAGAATTCCATAGACCAACCACATATCAGGAGCCCAACTAAAAACTAAAACTAAAGCTGAGATTTTTGTACTGTGTAGATTTCTTCAGGTCTGTCTTCCAGACTTGGCTAGCACAATGAATTCTTTTCCTTTGACACAGACCATCAATATCTCATGAATATTATAACATGTCCAAGTCCAAGCAACTGCCGAGTCAAGTGCTTGCAAGCAGTTGATTACAGCACACAGAGCTATGATGGGATTTGTCTCTCCAAAGGCAATCAAAGAATGCCAGTGCACTACGATGAAGCCACACTGTTAAAATCAAAGCATTTCGTTCAGCGGTTCCCAGAGCAGGGCAGCAACTCTTCTGACTCTAGAAAGCTACCAGAACTGGTTAGATAATGGAAATTTGGTCTATAGAAGCCAAACAAGTGAAGAAGCAACAGAAAATTACACTTGGAATTTCAGTGACACCCACCACTGGTTTTCTGCTGTTTTCATTTACACATTCTAGCCTGACATACAGTTAAGTGAATACTCTGGTTTCTCTATGAAGGTAACAGCCCAAATGGCAGCAGAAATTAAAAAAAAAAAAAATCTTATCTAACCCAAACTGAATTTCTCAGTCTTGTAGTGTGAAAAGTACCAGTGCTAGATCAACAGCAAAACACAGAAGCTTTTCTATTAATTAGAAAACCTTTTAGGCAGGGTCGGGGCTCCAGGTCATGCATTGCAGCCCACCACCAATATTCTTTTCTGTACTTCTGTAGACACACCTGTATTTGTTTCATTTAGACATGGTGAGGAACACTTTTTTGGGCAAAACTGTTTGTCATTTCAAAGCATTACCATAAGGCATCCCCAGTTCTGTTGTACAGCAGATAGAAGTGGTAGTCTTTCCACTTCACGGCTTCTACTCCTACTCACAGCACCACACCTGCACCAAAGCATCACTATCAAAGTATCTCTTCAACTGCTGAAAAAGGAAACTAGGGTTCCCATCAGCTTCTCTCCTCATATAACCAGCAGGCCCACTCAGAATGGATGGGCTTACCAGAGGAAGAAAAATAATCTGCAAACGCAAGATAATTCACGGGCAGCTGCACTCTGAGTTTTGTGCCAACTAACACGTTCAGGTAAAGCCAATTTGTTGTGACCCTACCTATAGCATAAGTGGTTATTAACTGCCAAAAGCCTGGCACCAGCTAAATGTTCATTTCGAAGTGTCTTGTTTTTCCCAAGAATTGATTTCCAA
The DNA here is from genome assembly GCF_003031625.1 of Empidonax traillii. Classification (NCBI taxonomy): domain Eukaryota; kingdom Metazoa; phylum Chordata; class Aves; order Passeriformes; family Tyrannidae; genus Empidonax; species Empidonax traillii. The sequence continues at coordinate 73,563 of NW_020955960.1, read as the reverse complement.
TTTGTGGAGAAAGACTAAAATGAAATGTCATTCTTTTGTCCTCCATAGCAGCTGTTGTCCCTATCAAAGACCTGTATTAAAGCCCTCCTGAGAGAATTTTATCTATTTCATCATACTGAAATCTCAGGGGATAAATGAAAGAGGATTATTTCTGCCCTGCCTCACAGAGACATGCAGAAGCAGCTCTTGGTCCTTGTGTCTCTCTTCCCCTCCTTCATGCAAATCAGAGCAATAAGCCTTTACTTGCAGCCCCCTAATTCAAACACTGGACAAGGGTAATCACATTTCACACTTCATGGTTTAAACAGATCACCATATGGATTAGGAAAGAAACTGTGTCTCACCACATATGAAACTATCACACCAGTTCATAGCTCTGTTAGTGGTTTCTTTGCTGTAGGCTCAAGAATTAAGTACTTGTCCCAGCTGGAGGTATGGATGCTGGATATGCATATCTTCTTGCTACTTTATTTTTCTAGCTCTGTGTTTTTGAAACTTGCCCAGAGCAGAAATCAAGACAAGTTTCATTGCTCTGAGCTGAGCATACCTTTTTGAGATTTAACATATTGCACTTTCACATACCAATAATGACTTGCTAGGAAATTCCCTTGCTGCGCTAGTTAGAATGCACTGGAAGAAGGGCTTTGATCATCTTCAGATGCATTCAGTCTTTGGGTCTGATTTTTCATTTCAGAATAAGATTTAACATAGTTTCCATTAGGACTTTTAGCCATTCTAAGGGGTTTAGTTAGCTTTGTTGGATTGTTTGTTTGGTTTTGTGTGTGTGGGGGGGAGAGAGAGTTGTTTTTGTTTTGGTTTGGGTTTTTTTTTCTTTTTGTTAAGCACAAATTTTGCATTTTAAAGCTATTTTTGGAGAAATCCAAGTTTTCATAAAGACTGTGTGTGTGTGATGCATTCACAATGTGTCTGCCCAGGTGGTTGTCCTTAACAACTCTGAGAAACCTGCAAGGTAAAACAGCTCAGGGCCTTCTCAAGAGTTTCCAAAGTTTTGATGGGGAACACAGCTGCAGTTTCCAGGGCCTGAATCCCCATTCAGGAGATTCTGTACCTTCAGCTGTTGTCAGGCTGCAGCAGTAACAGCAGCAAAGCTGTGGAAACAGGGCAGATGATGTGAATGACTATGCCCAGTTTCTCCTCACCAACCAAAAAGCAAGCAGGATCTGGCAGGAATGTTCATCAGAGGCAGAAAGCAGCAGGGCAGAGAAATGGAAGAAGGACAGGGCATTTAAAACAGTTCTCTATTCTCCAGTGCTTTGTCTAATCAGCTCTCAAGCAACAGTGCTGCCATGACTTCACAGAACGTGTCCAATGGGAGTCACTCTGCTTCATAATATGAATCTTTGGCCCCTATATCTCATTCCCTCCCCAATTATTGTTCATATCATCTCACTTCAAAAACTCCAAAGACTCTTCATCACCGCCTTTCCCAACCAATGGGCTCCTTCAGCCCTCTTTCCCATGGCTAGAGTTTGTGATCCCTTTAGGAAGGCTGCACATGCATTTCACACAATAGGCACCATCTCCATGACACCGTGCACTGTCTGCACAAGGAAAGAACCACAAGTTTGCCCCATAAATCCTACCATGTAATCGATTTTCATGCCAACATTTCTGGGTCACAGCAAGCACTCATGCTCTGGGGAGCTTTTCATAACCAAATGACTTCATGATTGCTCGGCTCTGAATAATCTACTCTGACAATGGTTATTGTTTATGCTTGGAGCGCCAGTCAACACTGGAGCCCCACTGATGCCAGACAAATAGGCAGGTAAACAAAGCCCCTGCCTGAAAGGATTGCTGCATAATTTATGTCAACACACAGGCAGAGCAAAGAGTCCGAGTTCAGGAATTAGAAGCATGAGGTTGAAGAAAGGCTGAGGAAAGCATTGGCCAAAATGTTCGATCACTACAGGTTAAGGGTTCCTCCCTCCCCCACACCTCCCGATTTGATTTGATCACAGAAGTGCAAGACCAAATGGAGCCTCATGAATTCACACCACAGAGCCATGCCCCCAGGCACGATCAGCTGCACACACATGGTCATCTACATGGTATGAACAGAGTTACTCTAAGCTGCCTGTCCCAACGACTGTGACTTTCAGCAAAACCATCTTCATTCCTCTTCTGGCCACTGTGGACCAGAGAACCGTGTTTTTTGTGTTTTGTCTTCACAAAAAGCTCATTTGGTTTTTTTCAGCTTTACTATCCCTTAAGTTACACAACCCCATACCTTTCTCTTCATGGTATAGGGCCCTGGTCTTTCTTATTCCTTTCAAGCTTCTCCAGTTGGTCTTACCACTCTTACCTCCGCAGGGAGTAGGATCCCTTTGCATGTCCTATCACCTCTGTCTGTTTAACCTTGTGGAATAAATGATAATACACAGTATTGATTATATATATATATATGTATCTCTCATCTCAGTCACTGTTATTTTTAGATCTTTATCTGCAGAATTGCAGTCTATCCGTTTGTTTCCCATCTTGTAACCAACCGAAAAAAGTTATGGCTTGGTACAATGCAGAAATTCACATTTGTCTTCCCTGGACTGTAATTTATTTTCAAATAATTCTTTTCAGTTTCTTTCAGCTGTTTTGAGCCAGAGCTGTTTGTTGCCCAGAACTCCTGAGCCCCAATCCCAACCCAAATTTTCCATTCTCAAATACATTTAATCATGAATCACTGTTCCATCATCCAAGTCATCAAGAAAAATACCAGGTGATGTGAGGCCTCTCTGATGAACTCCTTCATTTGAATAATGACTCTGACTAGTACTTGAAGAGTACTTCTCTGATCCACTGTTTGATTATATCATATTTCCCTAGACTTATCAAGCAAGACAATACCAACACTTAGGTTTGATTAATAGAGGACACATTCACTTTGGCTGTATCATCTTTTAAAGACTGATGTAAACTACTGTTGTGTTGAAAAGGGATAATCAAAGTGCTTCCCTCTGCAGAGGACTGACTGAAAACTTGCAGATTAAAACATCTGCAGCAAGCATGGATTTAGTAACCAGAAGAGTGACAAGTATCCCATGTTCTCTCTCAGAAGACACAGCCACATTTTACCCTCTCTTCCAAAACCTTATCTCCTAATATCTCCTCCCAAGCCCTCTCTGAAGCAAATCAGGTTAGCAATTGCCTATTTCTACTATCCCCTTGAAGGACAGGCCCCAGAATGCTTTTTATAGGGTTCTAGAATGGTTTGAATTGAAAGGAACCTTTGAAGACCATCCCATTCCAAACCCCCTGCTGTGGGTAGGGACACCTTCCAGTAGACCAGGTTGTCCAAAGCCCCATCCAACCTGGCCTTGAACACCGTCATTGCTGAGGCATCCACAACACCTTAGGGCAACCTATTCCTTGAGCTTCACCACCCTCATCATAATCATCATTCTTCAAGAGGACCACAGAGGACTGATTTGCTGCTGCATTATACAAAACTTGGGGGTTTTTTCCCCAGTTCAAGTGATTTTGGCTGACTGCCCAGTCCACACCAACTGCAGACCAAGGGCATGCCTGCAGTGCTCACAAGGAACAAATCCCACCTCACAGGCAGTCACTGCTCCTTTGAATTCCAGATCCTGCTCCCCTTCACACACGCACAGCCAGCCAGTGTCTGGTGTTTGTGCTGCATGGAACAAAAACATTTTTGCTTGCTGCACCTTGCAAAAGGCAAAAATTTCACCCCTAAGTGTGAAGTCTTAGGGACCAGTTTCAGTGAAGATAGGATCCAAAAAAAAAAAAAAAACACCCAAACAAACAACACTACAACATAAAAAGAATAGGAAAGGAACAGTGCCAAAAACACAGTACAGCTTAATCAGTTGATAGTGTCAATGATCAACATGGTCTGCACATGCTCGGTTTTATTTCTTATTAACTTCCAAGGGCATTATAACAGCACAGTAAAACCAGGGATCTAAGAGGTCTGGATCTAAAATTATTATTTGAGAGACATAAAATTCCATCACGTGAGTCTCAGAGAAACTCAAAATCTGGATTTCCAAAACTGCTTAATTAAACTCTTTTGCAGCGGTATTCTATTTTACTGCGTACAGTTGTACTATTCTCTTCTATAGTCAAGCATAGCACTGCAGAAACTATTTCTTGTTGATCTTATAACCATTTCTTGCTAATACTGGTCAGTGGATATTTCACTTTGAAGACCAAAGTAAGCACAATCATTTGATTTGCACGAAAAAACAATTATATTTGCTACCAAAAGGCATTTAAACCTGGAAATGAAAAGGCACCTTGTCATAACAAAAACTTTTAGAGCATTACAGTTTCAAGGAGATTTAAAAACTGTTTACTGCAATTCCCTAGGGTTTTTTCCTTCACTTGTAAACTTCAGTGTTCCATAAGTCTTAGTATTTTGCTGAACCTAAATGTTGAACACCGTTACATATTACTCCATAAAATAAAATGGCTAGCACATCACTTCCATAGTATAGGAAATGAACTATAAAGTAGTAACTTGGCCTCTTTGAGAACCTTTAAAGAGAGCACAGCTTTTCCACAGTTAAAATTGTCAGCAGCAAAACTGTCGTTTACACTGTACCACTGCTTTAAGAGGATTTCCCGCCACAGCAAAATATTCCTACTTTGGCCATCATCAGGATTATGCAAGCTCTGCTTGCTAAAGAATAGGCTTTATGCCATTTCATAACTTGGCCACCATAGTGTGGGATACCTCAAGTTCATTCTTGTTGAGTATTTTCCCAAAACTGTCACATCGCACCCTGACACAGTCTGCAGGACACTTTGGAGCAGTTTTTCCCCTGCAAGCACAAAAATGAGACTTAGATCAACTGTAAGGAAGATTCAGTACCAACATCAGGCTCACCATCCAGCACTCCTGACAAGCTGCCACATGTTGGCAGGAATTAATTTTTACCCCTCCCAAAGAGTTGCCCTCTCCCACTGAAAACCTGCAGTCACACATGCCACCTGAAAGCAGCCATGGCCAACCCCCATGGCAAGAAGAAATGAGTGCTCTGAAACCAAGCCCTGCAATGAGATGCTTGAGAATCAAGTTATGCAGGCCTCCTAAATTGCACCTCTCCTTAGCAGGTCCAGTGAACAATTCCACCACCTAGTAATGGGAAACCAGTACTAGGAAAAACCTGCAGAAACATGTCACAGTTTGCATCTGTGAAATGCAATCTTGTAAAAGCCACACTTCCATTCCCCCCCTCTTTTTAATTATTTTACACATTTAGAGAACTTTTAAAACACAGAGGTAGCCTTACATCTCTGCAATTTAATAACCATTTTATACCCTAAAGCAGCAATTCCCGAGGTGGGAGTTTGCACATCTTGACTTCACATTTGTTGCTAGAGGCAGAATTCTCCCCCTCTGCCATGTTGCTGATAGGAGCTCAGGCAACTGAGCCATCTTAGCTCTGTGTTCATAATAGTTTGGGAATGTGCTAACTTTGGACTTGCATGGAGGGGTCAGAGCCCATCACCATTGCCACACTCTACATCTCCATTCTCCAGCAAACAGGGCTTTGGTCAGCACATCACTGTGTGACTATACCACTACAAATGTTTTCAAAAAATATGCTAAAAGAGTAGAGCCTACCCAAGTACAAAGGTGGAACCTCTGCAACCTCCCAAGGTGGCTTTCCCTGCAGCAGAGGCATTCACAGGGGCTGCCCCTGCATGGATTCTCTGGTGTCTATGAAAGGTTGCAATCACCTCTGAGCTCTCTCTGGGGGATGACAGTGGCTTCTCCACCCTTTCATTGCATTTCTTTGACAAAAAGGAATTGCATTGAGCATCTTCTTCCCTCTATCACACTTAATCAAAGCTGCACAACAAACAGTTTTCAGACAGAAAAAGACATGCAGATACAGTACTCCTCCCAATTTTAAAATCAAACTGAATTTTCAGATCTAAGCAGTTCTGAGTCACACTTTCAAAAAGCTGATGGATGAAATATATGCAACACTGGCTGCAACTGGCTGGTGCCAGTGCAAAGTATTTATGCAGGACAGGAATAGACAGAGGGAAATAACTCTCAAACCCTACTGAAGAACAACATGCCCTTTCCCAGGCCCTGTGTTTTGCTTATTGCTCAGTCCATAATAATTTTCCAATCTGCTGGAGGCCAGTGGCCCTGCTGCCAGGGAACCTTCACTGACTCCTTCTAAAGCAATGTATGCCGGTCAGAGGTTTCTCCTTTCCACTCCTGCTTTGTCTCTCGTACTTCATTTCCCAATCAAAAACATACTTTGAATATTTTAATCTCACAATTTTTCCATCTGACCATGATATCCTCCAGGACCACTGCAGCACAACAGAAGACCCTCCTCCTTGTTATCTTTCCTGTGCTCCTGAGGAACAATCAAATAGTCAAAGAAGTGCCCACAAACGTGATCATTTTTAAGTACAATCCCTTACGTTGCAGGAGTCCTATTCACACTCCCCAACCTTCCCCAGCAACACCTCTAGCAGATGCTTGCATTGCTACCCCAGGGCTCAGCTCTGAAAAGAGCTCTGTTGCTGTTCCTTTTACTTTCAGCAGCACAATGTGAACAAAGCCCAGAATAACAGCTCCATTCAGCATGAGCTGCACCATAAAGTCAGGTACACAGGTGCCCTGCCATAACAGTAATATAACTATCAACTCATTCCAAATGCCCTTTTCCATAGAAGAATGGAGAAAGCAACTCACAGACCTGCAGGGTCTCTCATGGGTTGTGTTTCAGTGTATACAGCCACCTCCATCCCTCTTCCCCTCTCCTGTGCCTTACCATGTTAACCACTCCGAGAGACACGGCAGACTGGGTGGATCCAACAGATATCAGAGAGAGACAAGGGGCCCAGGACACCTGAGGATTAGCACAATCACACTGACAAAATCCTACCCCGTCTGCCCCTGTGATCACTAACACGGACAGGGGTTTTGATCTCATACAGCTTACCAGGGCTGCACCATTTGTGTTTTTCCTTCCTGGGAGTCTAAAGCAAATCAAGCTCAGAAGTGATGCTGGGCTGGTTGTGTCTCCTCTGCCTGTTCCTTCTTCTCTTGTGGTAGCATAAGGTCCTGCCAAAACTCCATGACTGGAGAGGGGGATGCTATTTCAAGTTTAGAGGTTAGAAGCCTAAAAAAAGCCAAAAAACAAACAAACAAAAAAAACCAAAACAAACAAACAAACAAACAAAAAACCCACAAAAAACTAGTGTACTGAAGACTCTTTAGCAGCTCTGTAGCTATACGAATTAAACGATATATTGTGCATAAGCCAGTCAAGGATCAGTTTCTGTTCTTGAAAAACATCATGATATTTAGGAATAATTCAGTCTTAACAAGCATGAAAGGCTGTGAAACTCCAAATTCTAAGTAAGACCAGTACAAATCTTTTTTAGATTCACATTTCCAATTTCAGTCAAGGGAAACTTCGTCTCAAACAGTTTTTCTTCACTTTCAAATCTTAAAATACCAAATGCAGTTGGGGCTGAGTATACTCTTCAACAAACCAAATGAAACTTTCCCAAAACATGATTGATGAGGTATAGACGTTTCATTTCCTCCAAACAGAGGAAAATAATCACTCCACTTTTTGCCAAGTAATTTTTTTTTCAAGATCCACAATTTCATAGAAGGTGTTTTAGTTTAGATAAAATTGCATTTTCTATTCCACGGAAAGTGTTTTCATCAAAACTTTTCCAAGCATGTTGAGCTGCAATGCCACAGAAACCTTCCATTCAGGAGGTGCCTCATCCATAGCCATCACCAATTCCTCCCACAGTAGATGCCAGTGCTTGCTGGGAGCAGTGCAATTTCGTCCTTAAGCTGTCTGCATGCTCTTGACAGACAGCTATTGTGTCTGCATCAGTACAGCTGCTATCTGATAATCCAAATCCCTCATTGTTGTTTCCAAAGGAAAAAGCACGCTTCCCTTCTTTCTTTTCATTTCCTGAAAAACTATTTTTTTTATTCAGAAAAACTAAAATGAAAACTATTCCCTGATTCAAGAATCCAACACTCAATTGCCCGTGGAGTTGTTTCAAAACAGCTATTCTGCTTGGAGTTCATTTTCTACTTTACTGCAGAATAAAGGGGGTTTTGTACATTGCACAAGATCTCATTCCCTAAGGCTCATCCTGCAAGTCTCTCCTTCCACATGATGGGAAGTTCCTCCCTGTTCTGCTCTTGGTTAGGACTATCTGAAGGGCAAATGTTGGGTCCCAGCTCAGACATTCCCCTCTCAAGTGTCATGCTTTGGCTGGTGCCGCCAACCACCTCCATCCCCGGCACGTTGCCTCCAGCTGCCTCGGGGAGATGGAGCCGTGCCCGCTCTTCTGAGAAGAAACCGGAAGGGTAGATGAGGTTATAAACAATGACTACCTTGTAATTAGCAGCAACACAATTACAGCAGCACAAAATACAGGGTTTGAAGGGGCTACACGGTTGCTTCAGAGGAGCCCTTGTGCCGGGTGAGCTTACACCCCCCAGCTCCAAGGCACTGGGTTTATTTGTATTTTGAAACGGACAGTAAAGAAGCTTCAGTGTTATAAAGGAGCACTGATAACACATCATTCCAACAACTTCCTACTTTGCACAGACACTTTAAACCATTCACCCATGAAACAGCACATCCAAGGCAGCTCCTTAGCACAGGTCAGATGCTGAATGGGAGGCACATTCCACCCTATAAACATTTAAGCCACCAGTAATTAACTTATCGGAGGCCACGAGTGTCCTTTGGTCTGCCGGTGCCTCCTCCAAACAGACAGGCAGCGGGAGTGGGTTTGCTGGTATGCACCAGGCATTTCAGGCATGAATCCCAGCCTTGTCCCAGCATACCCCAGTACGTGGACACAGCCAGCCGGTGGTGAAAGCCTCATAAACCACACTCTGAGAACGTGGGCGGTGCTCAGATTCAAAACACAGGCAGCATGAACAGTGATAACATCAGTATTACAGAAATCTGATAACTGCATTACTGAATCTTACTAAAAAGCCCACAGGGGCTCCAGGAGTGGCTTCATTTCTGCAGCATGTCTTGCCCAAGCCTGAGGAATAGATTGGCTCTTGCTCAGATCTTGCCCCTGTGAAAAGCCACAAGCCTGCTGCTTGCCCACATTTGCACAGGTACTTAGTGTCTTGACAGTCTCTAAGTGGATAAGAAGGTATAGCTTATCAAAATCCCGTTAGCTGTCCGTAGATAGGATGCAGAAGGAATAGTCAAATTCAGTAGCCTTGGGTACAGGCTGTAGGGAGTAAGACGAGCCACCATTTTAAGGGGACTTTAATTATATTCAGCTCTCAGTCCTTCACTCTCCAGCCACCTCAGGACTTCAGTTCAGAGCAGACTCCTGAACTGGTCACACATTTCCAAATTAGGACAAGCATCCAGCCAAGTGAAATCAGTCTTCAGCAGTCACAGTTACCTTCTCCTACACCAGCTTACCATCACGAAACAGTGGTGTAAAAAACCAGCACCAGCTGTATGGAAAAGCTGCAACATAACTTGAGATAGTCCTGAACCACCTTCAGCTCCAGCCAAAGTAAAATATTCAGGTACAAACTTGAGCATCAAAACCAACCCAACAAACAACAATAAACCTCAAACAAAAACAAACAAACAACAAAAAAAAACCCAAACAAAAAAAATCCTGCAATGGTCAGTAGTTGCTCTTGGACATGCAAAAGCACTTGCTTTTTTGGAGCTCTTTGCTCTCTGGCTTTCAAAACCATTTACAAGATGACTGAGAATGTCATTCACATAAAAAATAACAAAGGTTTTGTAACACTTCACATGTTCAAAGGTCTGCCAAGTCTTGAATCCATACAACACTTATGGGAACCAATATTCCCCTACATCCCACCACAAAGTACAAATATTCAAAGGAAATCTGAAAGCAAGACTCCTTAACTTTAAAATCCTTCTCTTTTCATGGAAAATACTTTGAACAGAGAGAGCAAGAACACTCCAAAACAAAGTCCCTGGAAAAGTTCTCATTTTCCGTGTGAAATTTTTATTTTTCACTAACATCCTTTTCTGCAAGACTCTTCCTACAAGAAAATTTCAACCAGCTCTAGTCAAAACATTTGTACAATCCAGGTGGTAACATATAAACCCACAAGGAGATTGTGGCAAGTTTAAAATTACTTTCATAGGAACAGATACCAAGACAGGGTTGCAACTGTGGTGCCACTGCCCCCCATCTGCTTCTCTTCATGACGCAGCCACTCTGACATGCACCATGTTATTAGCATGCCTGCAAGCTTTTGTGGCTGTCCTGTTCTCAACATCTTCAAGAAGCACTTTAGATGATTCATGTTTTTGCCACCTGCACAGTATGCTCACGAAGTAATTGAGCTTGAGGTGTAATGTCTTCCTATTCAAAATCTCATTGGGATGTACTGTCTCAGCCTTTCTTTCCTTCATGATTCACCTCAAGTCACACTTAATAGAAGAGTTAAACTTTTGCTGTCTTTTTTTTTTTTTTTTTTTTTTTTTTTTTTTTTTTTTTTTTTTTTTTTTTTTTTTTTTTTTATGTGAGCAGAGAATCATCCATAAGGATTTTGGCCTGTAACCATTTCTGTAGACCTAGAACTGTTCAACTAGCGTGAGGATCTAGCTCATACAGCCCCATTAGCAGTGATCAAGCAAAGAGTAGGAGCTCTTTCACTACCTGCACCCTTTCCTTAGCATCTGCTTCAGTCCTGATGACTTCCTGATAGCCTCTGTCTTGGTCCTGCAAGAATTCCTCAACCTTGGTGTTAGATTTTTTAGAAAAGTGCTTATACAGTTAATGGTTTATACAACCCATGCTTTAATACACCAATGCTTCTCCATTGCTGTATGCCTTACACTCTCCACCTCAGCCCAAGCATCAACAGGTTTCATGCCTAAAAAAGCACTGACGTACAATATTTTAGTCAGAATCCTTTCGAATAGGTAAATAAAGCATGCAGTCAGCAGAGATTTTTAATCTGATACTGCTCCTGTCCCAAGAGCTACATTTTATAGGGCACACCTCAGTCATATCACTTGACCAATATCAGATCTTAAGTCAATATTTATTCCTTAAAGCTATGCGTAGTATTTGGCCACCTTTTATATTGTCTTCTTGTATTTTTCAGATGGAGAATGGTTGTGCATAGGAAAGAACAATTTTTAAAAAAAAAATTAGAAGGAAAACATGGCAAAAAAAGAAAAAATCAAGCTCATAAAAATCATTTGACTCTCATTCTCCAGCCTTTTCAGTTTCTCTCCAAGTTGTTTTAGACCACTGTAGCTATCTTGTGCCTAAACTACTCACTAAAATCAAGACAAGCTTCCTGACTGCTGGATGTTGGCACATCCCTCCGCTCCCCCCACCTTTCAATACAGTCGCTGTCAGACTCAAAGCTCGATGCTGAAGGGCTGCTGCGTGCCTGCCTTTTTAACTTGAGGGAGGTTGGGAATCTGTAACTCTGCCAGAAAACAGACTCATTTGTTATTAACACAGCCCATATTTAGCCATGTGTCTCCCAAGGAAAAAGCACATACTTTCTTCTTAACAAAGCCTGATCTCTGCACAGCCAAGTCCCTGGGGACTGCTGGATCCCATTTTGCATGGCCAAATAAGGTAAAGCAAGAATCTGAAAAATGCAAACCTGGCCTGAAATCGCCCATAGCTTTGAGGAGCTATTTTTGGATTTGTTAACCTTTTCTTAAAAATCAGAGGGTGCTACAAGGCCTTACTTTTATTACTTTTTCCCTTTGGAATACTTAGCTTCCAGAAAAGCAGTTTGGAACAGAAGTGAGCTTTAAGGAGATGAAATGGTTAGGAGACCGGGGCTGAAAGCAGCAACACGAAGCAATACTGAAGAAAACAGTGTTAAAGCTTCACCCAAAATAAAAAAGGTGTGATTCACCAACAGATACTGAAAGGATGCTCTCCAGATTACAGGCGAGCACTCTCCTGAAATGCACACAAGAAGGAATCTAGTAGTCTACGTAACACACTGAACGTCTCAGAGGATTTTAGTTCTGGCCTCTCATTGAATTTCACTACTCTCCTTCTGAAGGAGTAGGCAGATATGTCTGTTGAAAGCAAAAAATTATTAGGCATTTAAGGGAGAAAGGATAGGGTGAATAACCTGGGTCTACATGTGAAACATCATTGCAAAGACTTCTTAAGGACATAACTCTGACTTCATTTTCCTCTACCTATCATCCATCACAAATATATATTGTCCTCCAGCACTCTGTTCTTTGTGACCTGCCACATCTGAGAAGCATACAGCTCTTTCACAGGAACCCAGATATTCAAGATCCCCGTTATCAATGCACATTGAAACTATAAGCATCTGGGGCGTGGGAAAAAGTAAGCACTTTCCTACCATCTCAGCTGAAGAATGTGTGTTCTGGAGTTTACTTAGCTTTACACAGAGCAAGTGCAAAATAACACCACATGGATGATGCATACATGGACCAAATCTTCATTCAGGGGGGTGGAAGAAGCACAGGTTTTTCAACATGTTGAAAAAGTGAAAGCAGAAGCTCAGAAAAAATGGATTTTTGCTATTTTTTCCTAACTTAGCGAGGGGTTATGAGAAGTGATCCAGCGTTGAGGTCATTGTATGACTGAGAGGCTGCTCCTGGCTTCCCTGAGAAGTGAAGACACTGTCATGTCATGAAGCATTTTCTCTTTGTGATTATCAACTGTATAGTTTCCATGGGGTGCTTTTAATGCTGACTCAGCACCTCAGCTGGCTACCAGCTTTTGTGGAACTATCACACCATTTGAGTTTCCTTAGCACATTGCTTGCTAGCCTTCTGCAGGTACTGAGGAAATACCTGCATCCATACAGGATACAGGTAGGGAGAAACAGTTATTCACTTCCAAACACCTGTGTTTTACAGGAGATTAGTGACTGAAACTGTTAATGAGCTAATTAATCCCTTTAAGCACTGTCATATTCGCAGCACTCAGCCTATTTTACCAAATTAAAGATGAAAGAGCAGCTTTTAAGTTTCTTTTTTCCAGGAAATTATTCAAAAGAAAGTTTAGAAAATGTAGCGAAGTGGAAACCCAATAAGTTTAAAAATGAGAAAGATTTACCTTTCACCTACAAGGCATCAGGGACACAGGCCAGGTTTAGCCCAGGTCACCTCTTTCAGACTCTGAAAACTGCAGACCTCATCCTACGCTTTTGTACCTGAACAAGTCTGTGGCCTACAGCAAAGAATGACATGTCAGTGTTGATGCAGCAGGACCATCAGTGTTTTAAGTGATGAAATATTAGGCAATCCCAGACAGAAGTACAGACTGGGACTAGAACTCTCTGAGACCAGCCCTGCAGAGAAGGACTTGGGAATTCTTGTGAATGGAGAGCTGGAAATAAGCCATCCATGTGCACTTGCAGTCCAGAAAGCCAAACACATCCTGGGCTGCATCAAAAGCAGCATGGACAGCAAGGCAAGGGAGGGGATCCGGCCTCTACACTGCCTTTGTGAGATCCCACCTGGAATACTGTGTCCAGCTGGTGTCCCCAGCACAGGAAAAACATAGAAGCAGATCCAGAGGAGGGCCATGAAGATGAACAGAGGGATCGAACACCTCTCCCACAAGGACAGGCTGAGAGAGCCATGGTTGTTCAGCCTAGAAAAGTGAAGGCTTCAAGAGAGACCTCACTGCAGCCTTCCTGTACCTTAATGGGGCTTATAAAAAGGAGGGAGATAGTGACAGGTCGAGGGGCAATGGTTCTAAACTGAAAGAAGGGAGGTTCAGATTAGATGTTAGGAAGAAATTATTTACTGTGAGGGTGGTGAGGCACTGGAACAGGCTGTCTAGAGAAGCTGTGGATGCTCTATCCCTGGAAGTGTTCAAGGCTAGGTTGGATGGGGTCCTGAGGAACCTGGTCTAGTGGGCGGCATCTCTGCTTATGGCAGAGGTGTTGGAACTAGATTATCTTTAAGGCCCCTTCCAACCTGAACTAGTCTATGATTATGTTTCTACAGCGTAAGAGGAATTTAGAGGTTCCTCCTCCATGGGCAAATTACATTGCTTATCACATAGGACCACATGCCAACCCAAGAGCTTTGGAATAGTAGGGGCACATGGATTTTAAGAAGCATGACAGGACTTTTAAATTTTTTTTTGAACAGTCAAAATTGTGACAACAGAGAAAGACTCTAATCTGAACACAGACTGGTCTTCCGCGGCCAGAATACAGTTCTCAGTTTGAAGACTGTACTGCTCTCGAGGAGAAAACGTTACATGACTTTAATAAGTGTAAGAATCTGAATATCAATCAGAGTTGCAGGACTCAGAGCTAATTTTGCAGCAGATTTCCACTCAATGTGGGATTAGGAAATGGAGACAAAAATCCTCCCATCCAGTCCTGCATAATGAAGACACCTCCTTCTTTCCATGCTGATGCTGCTAGGAAGCACCAGGTCCTAAGAGAGGTCAAAGTTGGCTCCTTACAGAACCTCTCCCTGATTCTGGGACCTTAAGGTCTTGGCCTGTTGCATCCTTACCCAGGAGGGCCGTAGCATGCCAAGTTGGCCAGGACCCAACTCTCCTGCTTGTGGCCAGACTGTGGCTCAGCTGCTGACCTGAGGAGAGCAGGGCTCCGTGGGGAGGCCCAAAGGCTACCCCCTCTGCCAGCTGGCCAATGGCCAAAGCAGCTCTGTTTCCAAACCAAAGCCAGAAGATACTATTTAGGGTCTGACTCCAGTTTGGAACTAAGCACAAAATTACAGGAGCTTCCTCTTGCTTTTTCACAAGGTTTTAAAACTGAGCAAGGTCCTGTGAAGCTCCTGAAATTATCCCTGTAAAATTTGGTCTTTGCCTTTAACGCAGTAGAGCTCACGGGTGGAAATAAGGTTGAATTTATGATTTTGTTCAGGTTTTGACTGACAGCAAAACATGACCAGGACACTTCTTCTGAACTGAAGGGCCCAGAGTTATTAAAAAGCATTAGCCACACCTCACATTCTGGAAATATTTGGTTTTTTCCCTGTTTGTTTGGGTTTTTTGTTTTTTATTTTTTAACTTATTCAAGCCTGAGAAGACAACTAGGCCATAAAAAAAAAAAATATTTCAATGCACAATCAACAGGATTCCCTATTTAGTCTAACCTAGGATTCAAAAAAACCCAAAACGCATGTAAACATAGATTCTATATTTAGACTTGGGAGACAGGAAGATGAAAAAGTGAATTGGACTTACCTGGATATCACATCAGGTTTTTGGTCCTTGACAGAGCTGGCCAAGGCTTCCAACAGAACTGGACTCCATGAAGTGCAACTGTGAGTTGCTGTTCTGGAAGTGATCTTGAGAGGGGATCAGGGGGTGGAAAGCATTTGAGCAAGAGGCAGGAGGAATATCTTCTGATGGTTGGTCACATGTGGAACTTCACGAGGTACATGCCATCAGCAATCCCCTGGATGTCCCCAGGAAACTGCCAAGCCCAGTTCCTTGCCCGGCATTTCTCATGCTACCACACCAAATACAACCATCCCCAGAGAAAACACATCAAAACAGAATGAGACACACATAAAACCCCCCAACAAAACAAAAAAACCCCAAACCAATGCCTGTTCTACTTCTGCTAGCTGGAGTGAACAAAATGAAAGAGATCTTTGTGTTTACTAGAACTTTGTGTTTACTTGTTTACTATCTGTGTGCTTCAGTACAGTACAGAACAAAAGGCAACTTTATGCTTAAAATTTCCCCCATAAATCCTGTTTTAGTCATCAGAATGAAGGATTGGAGCAAGGACGCATTTTCAAACGCGGTACTGGAAACAGGGCTACACATATGTTTAAAGTTCAGGGTTTTTATATGACAGGCTTGGGACTTAGACTGACAAAGCTGATTATTTCTTCCTCATACTCAAACAGGCTAATGCTCTGTGTGCTTGTCCAGGGCCTGGGCCACAGCATCCAAGTGCAGGTCTGAAGTTACCCAGTCAAAGCAAACAGATTTGGGGTTTGGCTTTGTGCACCGTCCAGGCTGAATTTCAGCTGGCTTTGCTTGAGATCCACCTCCACTCTCTATGGCTCTTCAGGCTCAGCACTCAGCCCAGCTCTCCCTTCACATGCTTGGCCTCCTTCATCCTTGCAATTGGAGTTTCCAATGAGTGTCCTGCCTTCCCCTGATGAGCCAAGGGCTGAAGCACCTCTCCTATGAGGACAATCTGAGAGTGTTTTGGTTGTTCTTCCTGGGAAGACCTTATTGTGGCTTTTCACTTCTTGAAGGGGTCTTGGTTGTGCTGGGTTAATGCTTGGACTTGACCTTAGAGGTCTTTTCCAGCTTTAATGACTATGACTATAAGAAAGATGAGGACAAACTTTTCAGCAGGGCCTGTTGCGATTGGACGACGTGTAGTGGTTTTAAACTAGAAGAGGATTGATTTAGGTTAGATATAAAGAAAATTTGATAATGAGGGTGGAAAACACTGGAGCAGGTTGCTCAGAGAGGTGGTGGATGCCCCATCCCTGGAAACATTCAAAGTCAGGCTGGACAGGGCTCTGAGCAGCCTGGTCTAGTTGAAGATATCCCTGCCTAAAGCAGAGCCAGCTAGTCTCAGTGACCTTCCAATTCAAACTCTTTTATAACTCAGCAAAAGGATTCAATCCAGAGAAGGTAACACTGGCCAAGATGTACAAAGGATAGGAAAGAAAGAA
The DNA here is from genome assembly GCF_003031625.1 of Empidonax traillii. Lineage (NCBI taxonomy): Eukaryota > Metazoa > Chordata > Aves > Passeriformes > Tyrannidae > Empidonax > Empidonax traillii. The sequence goes on along the minus strand of NW_020955960.1, from coordinate 56,890 downwards.
AGAAAATCAGGGAAAGAAGAGACAAAAAGAAAAAAAGCAAACCCACATCTAAGAGACTATTTAGTTTAGTTTCTAAAAGAATGCTTCTGGTAAAAAGATTTTTAGCTTAGGGCTTGGAGTACATATTGGCCAACATCTTATGTTTTCACCCAAAGGGTACTCCAGGTTAGGAGTTCTCACAGCTGGGGAATACAGAGAGCTGGTGGGCCTGTGAGGGGGCCTGGAGACCACACCACTGTTCTGAGGTTGGGAATTCAAAGCTCTGTGACAAGGAACAACATGGGGAAAAGCTAATGCAAGAAATCTGGGGATCAGTGGTGCAGCTTGAAGCCATGCTTGTTCTGAGCACCAAACAAGCATGCCTTAGTTTGCAGAGCTCCCCAGATGAATTGCAATTTTGTACATCAGTTTACAGGCAGAGGAAATCCTCCTTTTAGGTTTCCACCCTCCCACTTTTTCCTCCTTCTCCCTAGAAATTTTTACCCTCACAGTAAGCCAAGATCAAATGATTTCAATGTGTGGTTATGCTCAGAGAGGGCAGGGACCCCGGGGAAGCAGACAGGGTGGGGAAATCCATGACTGTCACCTTTTTCCAGTGACTCAGTTGCAGGCTATTCCAATAGGACAAATGAACAACTTTCAATTCAAAGCAATTTTTAAATGAAAAAGTTGTTAAAATCAAAATAAGGATTTTAACATTCGACTGCAAAGATTAAAGAAAGCAGATCTTTGCTAGTTACTTGAATCTGTTTTACAAAGACATCTGAAAGGCATTTTATCAGCTGCTGAGCAGTATTTACTTATGAAACTGTTCTAATTGCTTTGGAATGTGCACCCTGGTTGCTGGAACAGCTCACTCCTGCTGATACACTGAGCAAAGTAATACTGGCTCATAGGACATGCCACTTTTTTACAGCATTCATTCTTCTCTCTGAAGGTAAATAGCATGAAATTTGAAAAGAAAAAGCAGCAAATACCTCATAAACAATGACTTTTGCAGAGTTGCCCCAAATGTTTCCAAGAGCATCAACTCATCAGCAACATTAATCATTGCCATGACCGAAATCCTCACAGATCAGTAATTTAGAACTAAACCCATCTTGCAGCTGGAGACTGTGTGGGTGAAAACTTATTCCTGCTGCCCACTAAAGCAGTGCTGGAGTCATAGTATGGAAGAAGTGGTGTGTCCTGGCCACAATAAAGCCCTGCTATTAGCTTGCACTCTCACCCTCCCTTAGTAGTTAAGCACTGAAGGTCTTGGTAGATCAAAGAAAATCCGCTCAATCTTGCCTTAATCTTCTAAAACTGAAGCAGAACTCTGGTCTGCATTACACATGCCCAGGCTCAGTAACAGCCTACCAAAAAACAAATTGGTAGTAGCTCTGTCTTTAAGACAAAGCAATCCCAAATACTGAGTCACAACCTGGAAGGTGTAGTGGTTTGAATGGCACTTGGTCTCTCTGCATCACAAAATCCCAGTGTAATTTACCCAGCAGAGATAGAAAAGCACAGAATAATTGCTATTATGCATGTTGATGTATAGAACACGGAAAATAAACGACAAATCATCTTGATCCTCCCAGCACTGATGCAGAAGTGAACCACTACAGATCCACAACAGCCAAGTCAGTCCCATTGGCCTGGGCCAAGCCTTGTAAACAGACTTATAAACTTCAAATGTTTGAGTTGACAGGCAGGAACATCACACACCCCTCCTCCCACCCTCCCTTCCAAAGCCTGAGCTAACAGAATCCTTGGAAAAAGCAGCTTCAGACAAAAGCGGGCCAGGCTTGGAGAGAAACAGCCCTGGTGGCTGCTCTGAGCCCATGGACCAGGCCACAGCAGTCCTTCTTCAGCGCTCCAGTGTGTGTGGTAGTAACCTCAAATTATCTTCTGCAGGAAACACTGCACACACATTAAAGTTCGTGCTTTGTGCAGACACAAGGGCTGTGGCTTTTTAAAGAGCCTGGTATTTGCTAAAAGGGCAGGTAGGATATCCATTTGGGAGCGGGCAGATCTTGGAGACCAGGGAAGGTGAAACAGGGTTAGAGTCTCTCACCTGAGAGGGCTCTTCTCATTTCTGACTCATCCAACAAGCAAGTTTCTTGAGTTTTCTGCCTGACATCCCATCCAGGTCTTCTCCTGCACCATGAGGGAACTGTTTGCAGTTCTCTCTGCATCTCTTCTCCAGATCCAAACCATATAGGCAGTCCTCAACCTCCTCAACTTTGGTTGCCACTTCAGTTGCTGTCCCTTTCCTCTCCTGCTGTCAGTCACAGCCTGCCTTTGTTGATCAGCTACATGCTCCATTCCTGCTCTGCTTTCACCAGGGCAAGGGTAAAAGTCTCCTAATTTCCTGCTTTCCCATGCCTTCCCTTAACCATCTACAGTTACCATTTCCTTTTGTTTCCTACAGCCAATTTTTTTCTTTTTTTTTTTCTTTTTTTTTTTTTTAACAGCTGATTTGTTTTCTTACTGGAAAGCCTTTTTTGGCCTTAAGGCAGCATGAACTTCTCCCTGTTTTCTCCTGCTGAGCAGGGACATGACCTAAAGGTGAGGGCTTTGGGGCTGCAGAAGAGATTTCCTTGCACGACCTTTTTAATCCTTGGCCTCCATTGCTTCAGTCAACACCACAAGTGCCTTCTAGTATGACAATCATCATTTGTTGCTTAGGAATTAAACATTGACTAAACACATCATTCTGCATAGGCCATTGAACTGGAAGAATGTTTAGTGAGCTCAGCAGCTAAAGCTTTATTAACCATCTCTGGTGACCTTCTCCTTTGCGTTCTCCAAGGGCTCAAAGACTTTCCAAAGTGCTCCTTCTATAATCCACAATCCTTTTAAAGCTCTAACACCCCCACGAAAAAAAAAAAAAAAAAAGTTCTGCCAGCACATAGATGCTAACTTATCCATCCCACCACGGTATAAAGTTTTTAGTTCCACACTTCATGCCATTCTGAGTTCTCTCCAAACCGGTTTAGCACCACCCACAGCACATCTACTGCTCCTTCTGCCACACCAGTAAGTTTAAGTGCTGCACTACGAGTTTAAAAAAAAAAAAAAAAAGATTCTGTTCTTTCCCTAAGCATGCCTGCAATGTTTAACAGTGCTCTAGAGCACAGGTCAGCTAAAGGTGTGTTGAAACAGAACAACTAACAGACAGGACAGCAATGGAGTTGACAAACACCACCAAATACAGTCATCCAGCAGGATAACAGGAGTCCAAAATACCCCTGGGGGTGGATGCCCCCTCCTAAGGTACCAAAACCAGGTGAAATGTTTCATGGGATAATTATATTCTGAACAGAAGTCTGGAAAGCCTGCTAAAGTACCAGCTTCTCACTCCTGTGCTTAGAAGCAAGCAGGGAGAAAAGTGACACAAGAATTCCTTGCATTTTCTGAATTCTCCTCTCCCTTTACTTGGCACACACAAAAGAGAAAAGCACAGGAGACAAGAGCCTACATTTCCCTCAGACTCAATGTTATTAATACACCTTGCTCCCATCAGATCAGGAAGAAAAACTTCCATGAGTGTTAGGTGGTCTTTTGTGGCTGTTATTGAATAACAACCAACAAAGTAAGAGAGCAGCTCTACCACCTACCAAAACTGGACTCTGTTCCACGTGGTGGCATCTTGCCAATGCTAATAGCTTAGTAGGACAGTTAAGTGCTTTTGAAACTAAAATGCAGCTTTCAACACTATTCCTAGACCAATCACATCTGGAAAATCCCCATCAGTCTGAACACTGTCTCAGCTTGAAGCCAGAAAGCCATACCTAATTAGGCTCTCCTGGGGGACATGCTACACATGCCAGCTACCTTGAGTTAGGAAAAGAACAACACCAGCATTAATGATGAGATTCTCTGGATAGAGCAGATGGACTCTGACTGTCAGGAAACCTGCAAGACAGAAATGAGATAGAGGTCTAAGCATGGATTTGAGACTGATGAGACACTACCTGCTGGGCTTTCTTCTCCAACCACATACAGGAGTCTTCAAGAGAGGTGTGGTGCCCTAAGATGTTAAGAGATGGTATCTGGGAGCATGTACTTGAGCCTAACTTTGACCCTGGGGGTCCACATTCCCCGTGGAGGTGTGTCATGGGAAAAGCCAGGTGGGACAGCACTCCAGCACTTCACAGAAAGAATTCTTGAGTCTGCATGTGGGAGTTTGGTTTCAGTCTGCTTGGACTAGTACCTGTGTCATACTACATAGTTGCAATCCTCAGCACTAGAGCAGGAGTGTTTCTCAACATTTTATGAATGCAGTGCAACACCTCTGTCATCTGGGCAGGTGTAATGATCACCAGAGTCATATTCAGCATATGAGAAGGTAATCATGGTTTTCTTCTAAAGCCTACCACAGGTTTTTCAGCTCGCCACTTCCAAAACTTTGTAGTTTTGTCAAGGGTTGAGACCCACGAAGAGAATCCCACCTATCGGTTTTGCAGGCACAAAGGGTGTGTGAAGACCATTTAAGTTGTACAAGCCCAAACAAAGCAAGACCTCGGGAACAGAAAGAGGCAGCTGCACATCTCTAACAAAGCACATGGTAGAGACCTGGGGCACCACACTGAGCCCCTGGATCTACCAGCCCATGTCCCTTGCAGGCAGGAGGGACAGCAATACACACCTGTCTAATCAACATTGTGTTTCAGTGGGTGTAAGAAAGAAGGGTTTTTCTTCTCCTCTTTCCTAAAACACTCCAACCAAACACTCACAGCTCCTGGTGCAGGAAAACAAGGATTGCAAGCTGGCTGACTGTTAGCCATCTACAAAAGCACATACATTACTGGGTACTCCAGTGTCCTCTGGAAACTTGATTTTCAGCTCCTTTCCCTCTAAAAGCCTTGCTCTAACAGCTTCCACAGCCTCTTCTGCTCCAAGAGTCACAGGATAGTAACAGCGCAGAGAACAAATTCACTGGCCAATCCTTTCATTTCACTTTTGGGTAAGCGTAATTCCACTGTAACCTTGATCTTGAGAAGCCGGTCCTCTGGTGCTTTTATTAACACTGCCTGCATTATCCTTCAGCCTTGGAAAGGGGACAAACCTAGCCCCAAGACAGGAGGAAGGAACATGTGGAAGGCAAATTATACTACTTAAAAGTTCTTGGCAACAAATGCAAGACAAGATTGTAATTATCTACTTTATTGCCATATTTTATTGCCATAATTTTTTAGTAGCCTAGTTTTTAGTAAATCTTTTCAGGACATGGCAGTCAAATAGCCCTTTGAGAACACAATCCCCCTTGTGCACAAAGTCCAGGTGATATGAAGATCATAGAATGGCTTGGGCTGGAAGGGAACTCAAAGCATGTCTAGTTCCAACCCCCCTTCCATTAGATCAGGGTGTTCAAAGCCCCATCCAACCTGGCTTTGAACACTTCCAGGGATGGGGCATCCCCAACCTGTTCCAGTGCTTCACCACCCCCACAGTAAGAATTTCTTCCTAGTATCTAATCTAAACCTACTCTCACTTTAAAGTAATTCCTTCTTGTCCTGTCACTATATGCTCTTCTAAAAAGTCTCTCTCCAGCTTTCTTGTAGATTCCCTTCAGGTACTAGAAGGCCATAATTAGATCACCCCAAAGCCTTCTCTTCTCCAGGCTCTCAGTTCTCTCAGTGTTTCCTCCCAAGATGGGCACCAGCAATCTCTTTGCAGATTTAGCACTGTGAAAACAATTACTTGGTAGGAGTTTCCAGGATCCTCCAAATTGCACAGACTGTACTACTGTAAACTGTCCTGCAGCAGCCTTCCCCTTCTTTTGCGGACATATTTCAGGAATCCTAACTGAATTTTAGATTCATTCTGAATCTTAAAGCCTGGAAGGATATATCTGGTATCAAGTGTTTTTGCCAGCCTGGCTGCACAGTGAACTTGTCCAATGGACAGGAGGAAAACCAGTCTTGAGAAATACCAGTTCATCACTCCATATACATGGTTGTGGTGTGCAACCAAGCAGACAACCTGGTGAGACAGCCTCAGATAGTCCTGTTAATAAGGGCAGTCTTCAAGACAGATTTATGGAGGGTCAGAGGGGGTTATCTTTGCAGTACACATTTTTTTAATTTTGGTAGAGACCAAAGCACATTTTTCAGCAATATCCACTATCACACAGGATGAATTGGCCAATTCTGATGTTCAGAGTTCAAGTCACAAGTCCTAGGAAATGCAGAGTTAGAGGGAAAAAAAAAAACCTGTTGGTATTTGAGATATTTAGGCTGCAATACTAGCAATTTTTATTTTTCTCAGGAGAAACACCTGGCACATTGTATTTCATTTGCTGCCAGTGTATTCTTTCAGAGGATGCAATCAAATCAAATTCTGCACTTTTACAAATGTGGAACTGCATTTAACATATCAGATGAACTTTGTACTGGATGTGATTCAAAGATTAAACTTTGTGTAATAATTTGTTCTGTCTCAAAAAAGAGCCCCAAACCAAGAGCTTTATTTTCTGTTCCAAAGGGCAAGTTACAGCACCATCACTGCTGCATACCTTTCCTCCTCCTCCTCCCTTTCCACTGCTCCAGCCTCTCTTTCTGAGGATGATTTTGTTTCTTTCTTGCACTCGTGATTTTAGGTTTGGCAATTTCAAGCTGGAAGAAAACCTTGGAATATCAAAACCCAACCCTTTGCTCAGTTGCTGTGAACTAAAAAGAAAAGTGAATTGCTCAGTAATAGAATGTTCAAGAAAAATATTTTTACCATCTTGAATTCTCATTTACACAGACCTTACCAAATAAACACTGTGTTTTTCTCTGCCTGATCTGCCAGAGGATGACTTTGATGAAGGGAGGAACACACCCTAAGCAGTCTTATTTTCCTTTTCTTGAAGTGTATTTGCAAGAAGCAACATGATATAAAACAACTCAGCTATCAGTTTCTTCTGTATGTTACACTCACAAGTGTTCAATCCAAGAGGAAGTCATATTAGTTACAAACACATCTGAAGGGTCAAGGTCTGTCCCCCACAGTGCAGAGTGAGGGCCTGGGGGATCACGGTTGGCCAGCCATTTGATGCCCCTCTGCTGAGCCACTCAAACAGCATCTGCCACAAACAGTATCAAAGTTCCATGTGATTATAAGAGATGAAACACCAAAGGCTTCTACAACTCTGATCAAACACTGAAATTGCCCTTTCAAACCCAAGCATGAGATACCATCTGGGCTTTGCGCAGACCAGCCAAGCTTTTAGGGCATTTCAGTGAAACCTGAAAGGCTTTGCATGAAGACCAACACATTGTTCAGCATCTCCTGGGTCACCAGAAACTTCTCAAAGCTTCTGCCTCAGTGTCTGTGCTGGCACTGTCAGACAGTTTCCACTTCATGCAACTACCTGCTAGCTTGCTTGATGCTCTAATACCAAAGGGACCACCAGTCACATCCTTTCTTCCACCAAGACACTGCTCACTAGAGATAAGGCAGGAGAAAACTACCCTTGTACCAACTCCAAATTAGAATCCAGGCTAAGAAATCGTATCTTGCAACAAAGGGGTTAAATTTAAACTACTGAACACAAAAAATAATCACAAAACAGACCAGAGAAACATTCACCTCTCTGAAGTACTACCAAAATCACAACGGTTCGTGATCTCAGCCCATAGCTTATGTTGAAAACTAATCCACAAATTTGGCCATGCAAGCACTTCTGCCACAGGCATGCGCTCCCACTGGTTGCTGAAAGGAATGGTAGCAACTCACTGAGGCCAAATTTTTTGTCAAACATTCAGATATAAACCTACAAAGCTGCGTGTGTGACAGTAGCTTCTCCCTAGAGCAGGCTCTGCATCATCGCAACGTTCTTCCCCCAAGGTATATTTACTTCTGCTGCAGATAAGAGACATACAAGAAACAAACCATTTTCCACTCTAAACAACCTTCAATTTTAATTTAAAGCAAATCTCTTAAATTGAGGGAAAGTTGATTCTTAAACAGATAATCAATTGAATTTGAAAGCATGATTACCTTAACAGCTCATCCATACAGGAAGATACCTGTTTAATGATCCTGGTCACACTCACCATCTTTTCTGGGAGAATCCACTTGGACTTGACTTCAGGCAGTGGCACTGATATCAGTTGAGCAGAGCAGAAACAAATAATAAACTCTGATCCCCAAGAGGAGCATCTGGGCTCACCAATCAGCAGTAGTTCAAAATTCACTTGGTTTCTTTTTCCAACATTTGCTCACCTGAGACTTCAACTAACTGACCCCACTTCGCACATTTAAGTTGGAGAGAGGTTTTTTGCTCAAATGCTTGTACAGTCTAATGCAAGTGCCTGGTGTGCCACCCATCTGATCAGAAGAATCAGTGACATTCCCATTACTCAGCTCTAGAGCCTGACAGCATTTTACTCACCTTCCAGCTACACGTGAAACGAGAGCAGTTGGCAGCAGACACCACGTTTCAAACTGGCTTTCCCTCAGACAGCATGGGAGAGTTGATCCTCCACAGCTAAAAAAATGAAGGTTCAACAGTATCCCTCAAGAGGCATATAGTAAGCCACATGTAATTCAGGAACGATGCTGTTGGAACAGCTAATCACAGGTTTGTGGCAACAGTGAAACTCTGTATAAAGGGTGTGCATAAATTTGTCATAGAACATGCATCTAGTTTTTGCAGCCTCATATGCTTAAAAAAAGTATCAACTACATGCATATATGTGCACATACATACATGTGTGACCTTTTCCAGCATTGCTAAAGGCATACAGAGTGGGGAAGGGACAAATAAAAACATGATTAAACCCCCAGGGAACCCCAGTATGATGAAATCATGCTCAGTCTTGCACCTGAAGCCCCCTCAAGTATATGATTTTCCTTGCCTAAGGCAACAGTATACAGAGGGGAAAAAAAAAAGTCACGCAAGAAATTTACCATCAACTTTTTACACACTGGCAGCTTATGCCAGACACATTAGACCCGTGTAGCATATGTTCTGCAAAAACTAGTGGCACACTCCCTGCCTACAGCACATCGCAGACAGATTACTAAACCACTGTGTGTCACTGCTAATATAGTCTGGCTTGTAAACACTTACCTCAAGGTCTGAGACAACAGGTAGGAACAGCAGTGATTAAGTTCTGAATTCCCAGCTCTACCTTTAGGATTTAAAAAAAAAGTATCTACAGACACACCCTGCTCAGTCACCCCTGTCTGAAAACATGAAGGAATCAGGACCATCCATTCTCCCCTTCTCCCCACCCCCAGAACTCCCACATGCTCAAGAAAGGCAAACTGAAAGTAACTCAAAAAGCAGGGTCTCTCTGATCTCACTGGGTTACAAGCATCTGACATTAGCCAAGGCTCCAGGAATCATTACCAATGTTTTGTTTCCTGATCAAATGTTACCATGGAGCTTCATCACCCGTATTAAAGCAGTAGAGGCTGCACAGGAGTTATATTTGCCTTCCAAGATAGACCTGGATCCATGAATTAGCATGCTTTTATCCCAGTGCAGCCAGGCAGAGATATAACCGTGCATGCATACAAGTGCAAGCACACAAAGATTTCTAATCACTTCGCACTGCTACTTCCACTGAGAAGTTGTCAGCACAACCTAAAAATAAGCATGTTTTCCAGGTCCAACTACCCAGGAGAAAAGAGTGCATCAAGATGTGACACCTCAAAAAAAACCCCAAACCAATGTTCAGTGAGACGATTCTGCATCAGAGAAGTAACTGAGCTCAAGGGATGTTGGTTGACTCACAATGGAATCATCATGTATCAAAACAGTCAGCAGTACAGAACACACAGTAAAGATGATTAGTTCATGTTGTACTTTTTATTTTCAGGATTAAAAACCCCAACAATATAAAGCAGAAAGAAACAGATGTGAACCCCAAGTTTATCTGCAGTTCAGATGAGGCATCCTGGTTTCACAAAATGGGACGGATGGATCAAGTACAAACTACCACAAAAGAGAAGAGAAACTGCACAAAATATAAACTGAGAACTGGTTACTCTTCTTCCTTACCTGGCCCCTCTGTCCCTTCCACAGTATAAATAATTAAAAAAAAAGTCCACCTGCAAAATACATTTAACATTAAGAAAAAAATCAAAGAACCATCAAAATTATTTTTATAGAGGACATACTGATCAATACTTTTTTCAAAATTAAGAATACGCTGCAGTTCAATGTAGATGAGATATCACAGGTCCATCAGAGGATAAGAGAAGTAGTGTTTCAATGGACAACATAATATATTTTATATTCCTGAATATTTATGTAATCAGATTCAGCACACAGTTCTAAAGCTGACATTCCTATTCCAGTCGCTACAATTAAAAGTTCACTTGATAAGACATGCAGAGAAATAAATATGCTTATGGAAATAAACACTTTAACAGGCTAGACATATTGAATTAATAGGACTGATTATTTTTAATACAAAATAGAGACTGATTTAACAACCTAAAACAAGGAGCTAATAGAATTACCATTAAAAGTGCGATTAAGTAAATCACTATATTCTCACCACAGTTAGTCCTACATACACGTCCTTAGCATAAAATTTATTTGCTCTTCACCATATGCTCTTGCTCCTTTATCCATCTGTTGAGTCAAAAAACAAGGCTGGAATAAGAATTTGTAAGAGAGAAAAGCAAAGTAACAGTATTTTCCACTGCCAAAAAGAACTGCATTTTGAACTGATCTGAACTTTGAATGAAGTTTTAGTTCAGTTGTGTTCCTCACATTAGACAATTTCTCTGTGCTTAAACAACCACTGAACATTTGCCTGAAGTTTTGTCCCCAACAGCAGTCCCCTGACCAAAAAAATTTGCTTATAAGGGATTGGTAACAATACGCTGAAATCAAGATGGAAGTCTTACTAAAACTTCACATGGACTTGGTATGAAATATTGCAAAGTCAAGTAAACCTCAAGTCACACATGCTCTGTAGACCTCCACGGGTAACCCAATTTAAAATCAAAATGGCCACATCCTCTATCTACTGAAGTCCTAAACCCTGAACTGCTAGAAGGTACAGCAATGAACTCTGACACCTGAGACAGGTATACAAAGAAAGTACTTCTAAAGGCTTAGCCAGATGAGAACAAGATAAGCATCTTGGCAGAAGCCCTTCTTCTGTTTGAGCCAAAATTCCTGCTCCAAGTTGCTTCTTCAAACTTACGGCACAGGTGCTTTGTAAACTCCAACATGCTAACTTGGTGCAAACACAGCAGAAAAAAGCATGTGCTGGGAGCCAAGATAGCATTTTCTCATTGTTTCTATCTTCTCCAAAGAGTCTGTTTAGCAGAATACAGACCTTTTTGCAGTCAGCATTTCTGCTCTGAATCATAGAATTATTAAGGTTGGAAAAGACCTCCAAGATCATTGAGTCCAACCAGCAACACAGCACTGCTGTGTTCAGTACTAAACCATTTTCTCAAGGGCCATAGCCACACATTTTCTGAACTCTTCCAGGGATGACAACTCCACCACTTCCCCGTGCAGTCTGTTCCAATGCTTTATAACCCTTTCTGCGAAGAATATTTTCCTAATACCTGATCTAAACCCGGCCTGATACAGCTTGAGGCCGTTTCCTCTTGTCCTGTCAATTGTTATCCAGGAGAAGAGACCAACTTCCATCTCACTACAACCTCCTTTCAGGCAGTTGTAGAGAGAAACAGGGCATCCCTTGAGCCTGTTTTTCTCCAGGCTAAGCAACCCTAGAAGATTCCCAATCTCACATCTCTCACTAGCTGCAGCACCCCTGAAACATGTCTTGCCAGCACTGTCTCCAGTATGATCCTCACCATCCCAGCAGAGCACATGGACATAAGCATCCTTTCAGTTCTTGAGATAAAACTCAACAGCAGGAATTTTTCTTTTGTTATTAAAAAAAACAACTCAACACTAACTCCCAGCTTCACAGTTCAATGTATTAGGACAGTAGTTGCCTAGTAAGAAGCCAAGAGATTGTCAGCCTGCAAAATCCAGTACTAACTCCTTTTCTGTTCTCACCTACAAGGACACAGTAAGAAGCTAAGTAGTCATACACGTAACAACTATCTCCCTACTACTTCCCATCAGGGATACACACAGAGATCTACTGTGCCTCAAATGTGCTCTTGAATTGCACAGGGCAGCAATCAGTGCAAGGAGAACAGGAATGCCACCAGTGTGCTTGGCATTCAGTGTTGCATATTAGGAAGAGAAAGAACAGTCTCAAAACAACGTATAAGTAACCTGAATCTAGAATAACAAACCATACAAGTAATTATTCAAGAACATGTAATTCAAGTAAGTACTTTGCCTCGAGCAGCTGCTACTTTCCTGGCTTTTTCTCTCCCAGCACCTACCAAATAGTCAAGAAGTCAGAACAATTCTTCTGGGAGAGTTTTCTACTTGAACTGTTTAAAACTAAACCCTACTACTTTGGGGATATATGAGCAAGACTAAAACACTGTATTCACCAGATGTATGCCTACCTTAACAGCCTTCTCCTGTGTTCATGTCAATCTTTATTTTCCTCAAGCTCAAACATCCCTGATCTCACAGTGAGTTGCTCACACTGACCTCAGGAACAGACTACTCAGAGCCAGACTTCTGTCTGAGTGTCTCAGCCTGAGCTGCAGCCACTGTCACTCACCAGCCAGACCTGCTCCACTCCACTGCCTGAAACTGGGCCAAACACTGCCACACCTTCCATGTGGGCACTGGATGCAAACAACTGCCCTACTTCCTTGATCCTCCCTTCCTGCCCAGCTCACCTTTTAATTTTATAATGCTGCAAAATAGAGTCCACAGCCCTAAAGTCCAAGCCTAGATGAGCTCCATCTTGCAAAGCATGAGGGAGTCTGAATGTTTCCATGCTGTGTCAGAGAGGTAAGACTGTTATATGAGTAGCTTTGCTCTGTGTAACAGAAGAGAGGTAGTTCATACTGCTTAGGATGGTTTAGGACTACCCCAGGACCAATTTGAAACAGCAGCATTAACACTGCCCAGAAAATCCATGGGAGTTATTCTGTCACAGACAAGTGTTATCTCCAAGAGCCCAGTTGAGACTGTCAGGTTCCTCACATTAGCAGCACAACACCAAGCACTGCTCTGAAATGACACAGGAGACTCTTCAGACATGCTAAACTTACAGAAACGTTGTTCTCCTCGCACACATACTTAACCATTAATCCTAAAGCTGTTTTCCATTTCTTCTCCCTCTGCTAACACTCTTAACACCTAACGTGCCCTTATCTATTTCAAAAGGCAAGAGCTAACAGCAAGTATGTTAGAGAAACTGCTGAGTTTGCACTTAAAAATGTCTAACCAAAGCCCTGAGTTGCAACCATCCCATTTCCATCCAAATAAATACAGCAGAAGGACCAACGACACAGTCGTTACGGTGCACGCACAATACAAGTACTGGTTACGCCCAATAAATCTCTTTTGAGGTAGGTATACGCAGTACAAAATATATTAAGGGTCAAATGCAAACACCATATTCACTTCGTCTTCTTGCCTTGTCTTCCAGTTTTGCAGGAAACCTTGCAAACATATTATTTCTGCCTAATCAGCATTCAAGCCAGGTTTTTCTGAGTTCTGAGCTCTAAGACAATTTGCAGCTACAACACCAGTGAAACCAAACCCATACACATAATGCTATCATGGAGTTTCAGTTAGGGCCACAAGTAAAGTAGGTTAACACAAAATACAGCTAAGAAAAATTCAGGTATTTTAAACAGATTTGCAGACTAAACAGTGCTGTTCGAAAAAAAAACCAGTGCTGTTCTGATAGTTTCATCAACAAGAAAAAAAAATAATAAAAACCTTCTGCTGGGGGTTTTCAAATGAAGTATTAAACTAGAAATTTGAGCTTAGTTTCCAAAATCTGATTTTTGTGATTTGTCCCCCATCACTAGAACAGAAGAGGAAAGGAGAAAGACAGCTTGAGTCACAGGCAGCCCTCTACCCCCAACTCCCTTAGAAAAAGGATTCAGTTAAAGAATTCAAAGAACTCTAATGAAAACCATGCAAACAACAGATAAATCAGATTACAGTCTGCTCAGAATTCAGCCAAGGTTCACATGGAAGGTTTGCAAACCTTAAGATAAACTTGTCCCAAGTTTAGAGTTTGTGACAAGCAAGCAAAGAGGTTTGGGGTTTTTCCCAGCTGTCAGACGCAGGATACAATAACAAAAATAATAAATCTGGAGATTCACTTTCCTTTTGAAAAAATATCTATAAAAGTGATACATCCTATTATAAATAAGATTAGAGATTAATACAAATTCATATTCAGTGAATAATTAGTGCACCAACAGTTGCTTTAGAAAGATGATTGAGCAGAGAAGCATCTGCTAATCAGTCACTTTTCTTAGTCTTTTTTTTTTTTTTTTTTTTTTTTTTAAAGAGATAAACCAAGAGGACTGCTATCAGCTAGTGAATTAAGTGCTGGGAAGTACCAAAATGCAATTGCATTGGCTCAAACACACACGGTCACATCTTGTTGTGAACAAACAAAAAAACCCACGACTACAGAAAGAAGCAGCACTGACACCTGCCTGTGCTTGTATGACTATTGCTGACTTTGTCACAAGCACATGAAGGTTGAAGAAATTTCTCCCCCATTGCAATGGCTCTGTCTACAAGCACAACTTGCAGGTCCTATTTCAAAATTCATTGTCACATCACAAGTCACAGTGATTAAATATTTGGGCTTTGAGCAGTCCCTGTTAACTCCAGTTCTTTGAATATCAAGTAATTCACCATTTATCCCACCTTCTTCCATAGAAAGGCTGTCTGGGTGAGAAACTTTCCCCAAAGGAAAAATGATGGATGAAAAAAATCCGAGTACCCAACAAGCAAAAGAGAAAGGTTGTACTGTACTTTCTCAAATGTCCCAAGAGAAATTCAGACTTGCGAGTGATAATCTTCACAATCTGAAGATAGAAATATTCTACAAATTAACGACAAAAGAAACACAAACAAAAAGAAACAACTTAAACATGATTGCAATAAATGTATTGAAGTATTAAAGTAAAATAAAGAGGTCCAGAAGAAGCATTTGGACTCCAAAGAGGAAGAGTGGGACAAGCCTTCACCTCTCAGGTCCAAAGGACAGTTTGGATATTTAACAGTGTTAACAGCTTCCCCCTGAACAATGGCAATATTGTCCCTTCAAGTAAGTCAGAGGTAGTGTCTAGAACAGCATAATGACCACAGCAGCAGCTATGCCTGAGGTGGCCCAAGAACAATACCATCTCATCCAGCCTGGCCACACTGCTATGGGATCAGCAGCAATCCTTGGAGTGAGCCCTGGTGATGGGAAACAAGCAGGATTCACACACAAGGGCATGGTGAGCCTAGTCACCAGGGAGATGTGCCCCACAATCGGGTACATCTGCTCCAGAGGCCAGCCTCTCTTCGGCAGGCAGAGACCACGGCAGACGGCAGCAGATGTGTGCATAACTTAGTCAAACACTTAGCACAGACAGACACGCAGCAGCACTCAGACAGCACTTTGTTCCACTCAGGTCCACACATCACCAGGAGCGGGGACCCGGCTGTACGTGATGTCTAACCACGTTTCCTCTAGGACACTTTTTTTTTTAAATAAATGGAGACTACAATGGGTTTCACTTCATAAGTAAAACACTGAGCATAGTTCAAAGATGTCCACTGAGGAGCACAAGCAGGATACAGCAATCAGGATTTAGATGTAGATTCATCCTCTTCTAAAAGGAGGTCATTCAGTGCAATAACTGTAGCAGCAAAGTCAACCAGCTCCACAAAGTCCGATGTAATTATGTTAACACCCATAACACCGGGCTTCTGCTCTTTCACCCAATTCAAAATCATGGGCAGGTTCCTAAAGAAATTGAAATAAAGACAATTAGACACTTTGAAAAAGAGACACTTCTCTATAATTACTCTACTTACTTCAAACAACGTGCTATTTACAAAATATATTCTCATATCTGTAACAGGGTCCTGACTGCCACCAGCTGATGAGAGGAGTGCTTAACATAGCACATGGTCATTAGCTATCAAACACTGGTCAGTCACAATCCAAATTAGCAGGCATACAAAACATTTGTGAACTCTAAATTCACTGAGCAGACCGTGCTTCAGTATTTACCGATACACTACAACTTTCTCCAACCTGGTTTGTTTTTACCCAAGCACGTGTTAAGTCAAAAGCTCAATTTCCCAGCAGACTGCAGTGTAGCACAAAGCAAAGCTGTATCTGGCCTAAGATGTCCCCCTGCCCATTTCTGCCTCAGGGTGGGCAGAACAAAAGCCGGAGGCAGCATTTCTACAAAACTCCTTTCAGCTTCCAGAGCCACCCAAAGCAACGGGATCAGGGAAACCAAACCCAGAACCAGGCTGTCAGCTCTACAGGGGTTGAACATTCTGCTAGACATCATCACTGTAACCACAGAAGTGCGAGGCGTGTCAGGAACTGAATTAAATGGAGTTAGAAATCTCACCATGGGGAAAAATTTCAAGTAATTTCTTGGACACAGTGCAAGCCAGGAGTCTTGCACTCTAAAGTGCAAACACCAGGTTTTTCAGCCGTTAGACAAATGGATAAATATATTAGCATTATTCAAATTAGTGCCAAAGCACCCATAATTAATTGGGAAGATGGTAGACAAGCAAATTAGCTAACAGGATGATAAAGAAAAAAAACACACCCACAAAAATCTAAAAACACCCTACGATACCTGTTTCAGGAAAACTTTAAGAATCTTATTAAGAACCAGAGAAAAAAAGAATTTGAGTGAAGGCATAATTACTGCCCCTTTCAAGGGACACACGAGACTTCTGCTGGCTAAGTGTGACTGTTGCACATTTCTCCTTTAACAAGAGCTCAAGAACTCCTAAATATTCATATGCAGGGCAAAATTTCCATATGAGAAGGCAGACATCTACATAAAATGCAAAGACTGATTTGCATATCAGCTAGCTTGTGTAAATGTACACGAGCAATCACGCTTTAGCAAACAGCAGCATCTATTAAATTTTCAGTTTCCTTGCAAACAAGGGGTAAGGATGGGGCTGAAGGAACGGGACGGAGCGAAGGCAGGCTTCCAGCTAATAGCGGCTTACGGCCCAGGTGTGTGCCAGGAGTCGGCTGAAAAAACTCGGATGTTTTAAAGCCGAAGTGCGGTACGATGCTGACTCTAACCAGCAGCCCGCAGCCGGTGTATGGCCCAGCAGCGGCCCCGGCGCCGCACCCCGCTCACGGCCCCCGAGCGCCGCCCAGTGCCGAGCGCCCGCACAAACCCGGACTGTCAGCGGGATTTGCTCATGTTTTGCCACATTAATGCCTGTAAACAGGAAGGAGGCTGAAAATTCCATCATTTATACCGCCACCTGGAATTTCCTTGCTTCACAGAATCGCCCGGGTTGGAAAGGATATTAAAGGTCATCTCATTCCTACCCCCATGCTATGGGGAGGGACACTTTACATTTGACCAGGTTGCTCAAAGCCCCATCCAGCTTGGCTATGAACACTCCCAAGGATGGGGCATCCACAACTGCTCTGGCTTCATCACTCTCACAGTAAAAAATTTCTTCCTAATGCCTAGTCAAAACCTACTCTCTTGCAGTTTAAAGCCATTCCCCCTTGTCCTGTCACTAGAGGTCCTTGTACAAAGTCTCTCTCCATCTTTCTTGTAGGCTCCCTTCAGGTACCAGAAGGCTGCAATTTGGTCACCCCGGAGCATTCTCTTCTCCAGGTTGAATGAGCCCAGTTCTCCAAGCCTTTCCTCACAGGAGAGGTGCTACATCCCTTAAATGATCTTCAGGGCCTCCCCTCTGGACTCACTCCAACAGGCTGATGTCCTTTCTGGGATGGAGACCCCAGAGCTGGACACAATACTCCAGGTGGGATCTAATGAGTGGAGTAGAGGGGCAGAATCACCACCCTCGACCTGCTGCCCACGCTGCTTTGGATGCAGCCCAGGATGTGTTTGGCCTTCTGGGCTGCAAGTGCACACTGCCAGGTCATATCCAGGCTCTCATCCAACAGCACCCTCAAGTCCTTCTCCCCAGAGCTGCTCTCGGTCATCAACTTACATCAGCAATCTTTGTGAGCCCAACAACACTTGCTACTTTTAGAAAGGATTTTTAAAGAGCTATATTGACTTTAGCTTCAAAACTGTAATACTGTAACTAATTCTAAAGTGACCAATGAACATAAACACACATCTTCAGCAGCCAGTTCATCTCACTGCTTAGAATTAAGCTCAGTTCCTGATCAAATTAGACCAGTTGTGGCCACCTATACCAGAGTAATTTAAAACTTAATATCATTATGACAAGATAAACTGTTAGTGACGTCAAAACATGGAATATTAAACAGTGAGCCAGGAGACCAGATCCTATCAGGACAGTTTTGCTAACTTTTAGCGAACAGGCTACAATGTGATAATTCCTTAAGATAGTCATATGGAAATATTCTGGTCATGCTGTTAACACTATTGAAAGTCACTGGCACCCTGCACTACTCCAAGTAAAATCCTCTCACAATGATCTCACTCACAGATAAAATAATTGTACAACAGTGAGTGGTATTAAAGTGAAATGGTTAATCTAATTTTTGGTTAGAAAAGAAAAAACAACCAAGATAAAATACTGCCCCAGGTCATATATCTGCCCATTACTGATATTACTGGGACAGATTTGTAGAGACAAACACAAAACTGAACCCAGAAATAGCCGATTTTCCTCTGTGGCACAGGCTTTCCCCCACGCACACTTATAGTTTTATATATATATATATATATATATATACACCCTGTCACTGTATTATTTTCATTGATTTTTTTTTTTAAGGATTACAAATATCTCCCACGAGCAATAGTACTGAGCAAAACAGCGTCAAGCCATTTCAACTTGAAATGTGGTAAGTAAAGAACTGAGAGACAAACACAAGTTCTTACCTGTGAACAAGTGTGTTCTTCAGACCACGAACAAGATGCCGTGCAATAGTTTTCACTCGAGGCGTGAGGATTGCCTGAGAAACGTGAAAAGTCCCGTAACGACTTCGTTCCTCCAGTGTGGTCTCCAGGAACTGCAACAGTTTGTGCACGTTGGTTGTGTTAGCCCACGGTGCTGGCATTTTATTACCTGGCCACAGGAAGGGGTATTCCTCATACAAAGGGTGGTGGTAAAATATGAGAACCTAACAGAACAACAACAATAACAAAAAAAAGAGAAAAAAATAAACCAAAAAAATCACAATTATTATATTTTTATTTGAGCAGGATGTTGCATTGGCTTATGCTCATACAGTACTGTTGTAGCTAGCATAGCAGTAAAAAGAGGACCAAGCAAAAAGAAGGTGCTCCTGAGTCAAGAATGTCAGTAAATTTTTTGCACTATTGCTAAAGGAGATGGAGATCATTTTGGTCAGCTATGAGAACAGGATTGCTTCAGGCTTTAAGGGTCATCAGCTTAAAATGACCAAGTTGCCAGGAGTATACTGAACTGTCATTTGATGAATTCAGCTTAAATGCATTTCTAAGAGAATTTCAGATTCTTACCATCAGAGAATACTGTATCTGTACTTTAAGTTAAGGATTTTAACAGTCTTGCCATGTTCTGAGTAACTCCTACTAGGTGGCTAAAGTCTAATGGGCCGAGTGGCACAATGGCATTCTGCTCACACTTGCAGCATGAGATGCCAAAGCTTTCCTTCTTTCAGCAAAACCTTCTTCAAATCAAAAGTGCATGTTTTATGCCTTGTAAGGTGGTTTTCTATAAGAGAATAGCACAAAGATGAAACACTTTTTATTAACACCCACATTTACAAAACATTCATTTTGGGCCCTAGTACTGACAAAACATTAGTTCAGAGGAATTCCTCAAAGCCTCATGTATTTTACAGTTTAGGAATTACGGCTGCTGCTGAAATTTAGCCACTGTTGAAACCCTATCCTTGGTTTGTGTGCACACATGGGAGCAGAGAGATAAGGCATTTAACCTCACCCCTATAGATCTGGATGGCTGCAAAGGAGCTAAAAATTCTGTACTCTACCTCAGTCACATTAAAGCTTAGATGCTTCACACTGCCCAAAAAGATGACAATCAAATCCTCACCAACACAAGTCTGCAATACGTGCTCTTCCAGAAGAGAAAACCATTTGTGAGGAGCACAAAGCTCCAAGGATATATAATTTAATTTAACAAGCATGCTTGGGAACAGGACACAGACCAGCCAGATCAGGGATACATACAAAACATACACAGACCAGGGGATACAGAGCTGCATATAAATGGAGGAAAACATGCACACGACATAAAGGAGGCCCTAGTGGGCTTTAAATTGACCATCAGCATCATCCTTGGTCCAGCACCTCTGAGTGGGAACTACATACAGATTCTGGTTTTAAATCTTAACCTTTTGGGTTTGAAAAAACATTACACATCCTTTCCCTACCTGGTGTTTCTTCTCCCACATGTACTGTAACGTCACATATTCCACACATTCAACAGCACAAAGTTTGGATTCAAACGCTGAGCGGATCCTGTTGATCAGGAAGTGGTGATGGCTGTCACCCATGGCGTAGAAGTGATTGAAATCCAAGAAGATTACTTCCTTGGGGTGCTGCTCAAGGAAGGTATTAATTTCCTTCAGCCCATCCCATACTGTGATGCCAAACAAGCCATGAATGAAGTAAATCTCTTGTCCTATTTCCCCAGGTTTGGAAGATACACGAAGATCAAAGTAGCGGATCCCACCTTCCAACTGCTCTTTGAAAGTCAGATTTTGAGTCACTGACCATTTCTTCATGATCCTTCTGACCAAGGAAATTCTGGCCAAACGTTTGATGGCTGTGGCTTGGTCTGGTCCCACAGGAGATTTCTCATCAACCCAGTAGCTGAAAGAATCATGTGATCCTAGGGAAAAAAGCCAAGAATAATCAATTTTAAAAAAATTGACTCTGCCAAAACACATTTATCCATGTGCTCTGTAAACTGAACAAAGTCCTACTTATATGGTAGGATCACAGAAGAATTATGCTTTCACACTATCCTTTACATCTTAGTTTTATCTGACTCTAGAACAAGAGCTATGCATAAGGTTCTCAGTTGGGAGCTTACACAAGAAAATAGTTCCAATTTCAGTGCACTCTCAAAACCACAAGACAAACCTAAGTGGGTAAAGGAAAACTTCCTTCTAACCTTCCTTCAATTTATAAACTACCAATCAATCTTCAAAGCTTTCCCAGAGCCTGGCAGATCACTGATCTAAGATGAGACTTCCAGCTTCATTGTAAAAATCTGAGGACTTCAATTCTACATGCTAAATGCAATTATGACCTAATACAGCAGAGTTCTTCAAAGAGGTATCTTTATTTGTGTGATGGACAGAGGGATCTGTACCTGCACAAGCCTCAAGATGGTAAATAAATGATTAGCAGTTTGAACAGTGGGCAGTGACTGGCTGAACTTAGAGGTGGAACCATTGAGTACACTACAGTTACTGTGTGTGTAGATACCAAGCTCGTGTTAAATGAGTTCATGAACACATCTTTTACCTGGTAGTGCCTTTGCGTGACCAAACATATGGTGAATAGAAAACTCCTCAAAAAGACGACCAGCAATCAAAACCACCAGTGTGTGCCAAAATAATGAGTGTCCAACAAGGCTCCTGTAACACTATCTGTACCTTGGCAGAAAAACTGCATCTCCAGCATAAAATTTTTGCTTGCTAGGAGAAAACACCAAGTGAAAATTCAATAGTAAACAGAAAAAAACCTGAATAGCAAAATTCCTGTAAAGTAACAGCTTTGGAGTCAATCAAATATCTCTACCCTAGCCAAGTCAGTAACACAACAAAGAGTGAGGGCAATGTATCTCATCCTGCACTGTACCAGAACAGCAGAAAACAGACAGGTAGAAGTTGATCCACCACAGACTGAGGTTTACCAGTGATTTCTAATAACTGACACCAGGCATCAGCATTCTGGCCACGCAGCTGCAACTGCTCCAGGCTCATCTTCCCTGTGAAGCCCCAGACAGGAGAAGCACTACAGGAGCTCTATCAGCCCTCCTTCCCTTTATCTTCAGCACAGTGGACGAGAGTTTGCTCAATGAGCCAAACCCCACCCACACCCTGCAGACCCACTTGCTGGAGTACAGAGAAAGCATCTTCACCCCCAGTAACAAGGAGTTCATGTTCCAGCTGCCCCAGGAATACAAGGACCCTGCACCATGTTGCTGGCATTTGCATTTTCCAATCCTGCACGCCCCAGGTTCTTGTCCCTGCCTCTGGGACTATGCTTTTCTAGAATTTTCTCCTCTACCTCAGTTTGCAACTCTGAAAAGTCCTTACTTGTCATATCCAATTTTGAGTAACATTTTAGGCATCCATAGCCTCCTTTACCCAAACCTTTTGTGTACCACAGTTCACTTGAAGACTGATGCATTCCCTGTGATGCAAGGTCAGAGCTACAAACAAGATTATGATCTCAATTGGATTATCCTGTCGGCATTTTTTAATCCAGATGGAAGAACAGACTGTGCATAAACCAAACATCAGTTGCCAACAACCTTAAATGCCCTCTGTCTCCACGAATTTCAACTAGTTCAAAAGCAATAAAAAGGTACCATGACAGTTAGTTTTCAGGCTTTACAGTTAAGGACTAAAACTAGTTCTGACCAACTTTTCATGAATTCTTCACAGCCTTTGTACAAGTGTGCCTCTTATGGTTTTCCATTCAGTCCTCTAGAAACAAGGGACCAAAAGAGCTGGTTTTAAAAGATGCCAGCTTAAGAAGCTATTTACTACCTGTCACAGTAAACTACATGAGAAAGTAGCTGTCAGTTTTGGAGTGACAAGATTTTATTTCCCACCTCCAAGCATGCAACCCCAAACAAAATAACAGGATCAAACATCTAGTGAAGACATTTCAGAAGAAGCCATGTAAGGCTTGGCTCATGCTGCAGGATGTAGCTTACAGATGTTTGAGTTTCAGACACCTTCCCATACAGCAGAATGAGTCTTTCAAGTTTCTGCAATATTTGGAAAGTAGACTTCAATCACAAGGGGCTTGTCTTCTGCCTTGGAATGAGTCACTTGGCACACAGAAATCACAGGGGTTTTTTTTTTTGGTTTTCCACTGTGAAGATGTTGGTTTGTTTGGGGTTTTTTTATGATTTTGATTCTATTCATTTTTATTTCATCCTCTGCTTAGGCCAATGTAGAAAATGGTTTGACTTTCTGGAATAATGACATAAGAAATATTTTCTTTGTATTTTAACTAAGCCTATGCAGCAGTCTAGAGATCTGTCTATAGGAGTCACACCATTAAGCTCCCTAAGACTGATAAATCTGAGTTACAAAGGAATGACAATTTTAACTGGCCCCAAATATATCATTGCCAACTCGGAGTTGTCTGAGCAAATCTGAATCCAGAAACAGCTTGTTTTCCTAAGTCTGATCACACACTTTACAGCTACAAAAGCCTTTCCTTTGCAGATTGCCACATAAAAGGTGCATTTAAGGACATAAAGAGCAACTTTTCTCTCTACAGTATCATAATTTCTCTACAGTATCACAAACCACATTCTATTTATAGCACTAGAGAGCAACATGAAAGAAAATGAGCCAGAAGCACACTGCAACTTTTTCAACATATAGTTTAAAAATTGCACTCCTTAACAGCAACCTGAACTATGTGTGACATGCTTCTATAGTTAGAGAAGATCCTTTTAACTCCCTCCCCGTGGCTCTGCTAAAAGGCTAGAAAATGGCACTTTCACTTACAATGAAGTTAACACACATACCTAGAAAAAAACCAAGCAAGAACATGAGCTGGAGCATCTAAAAAACATGCCCTTCTTTTCACAGTTGGTAGCAGACCACCTGCTAAGGAGGACAGCGGAACATCATCAATTCTACTGATCATTCTATGATCAATACTGAGGCTGGAGCAACGGCACAAGTTCAGTTAGTTTTCAGTGGTCATTTAAGAAGGCCAGCCACCGCTGCAAAATATCTAGGCCAAACCTCTACCCACAGGTTTTATACTCCAGAAAGAGAAAAACAAACTGAAGCAACAGCACTGGATACTCATTGGGCTGTGGGGTAAGAGCAATGTGGGGATTCACATCATCCACCAAGCCCTTCTTTAATTTCAGATCACTATGATATGTTACCAGGTCAGCCACTGCCTTTTAATACAGCTTAGCTGTGATGTTAAGTACATGCTAAGCCGATTGTATCATGAGGTCAAAATAACCCCTGCTCTCTTCCTCTACTCTACTCTACCTACTCCTAAACTCCATAAAAAGCGTAGCCATTCTGCAGCTATGGCAGGAGCCAGGCTGGTTGCTGATATGTGTGATACAGCATGATTTTTTTGGAAAAAGCATAACCTAAACCAACCTAACTCTATAAAATTTAAAAAGCAAAGGCTAGTGCCTACACCAGAAGGAAGGAGCAGACCAGTCCCATTTCGTTAGCAGCTCAGTATAAGAGCTGCTAACCACATCCTCAATTCATGCCTAACACAAGGATGTGTGAAGATACTCAGATTGCTGTACAATGACAGCAACAGGGCTGGCAGTTCCTGGGCACAGCAAGTGCCATAAAACTCTCATAGAAACGTACATAGGAAAGTCTTTTTCACATGTAAAAACATCCTTCACGATCTGTGTTCCCCACCACATCAATAGTGTGTGTCACCTCAAATTATTCTGAGTACTTTTCTCAGGAAAAACAACGTCAAGAATTCTTGAAGCAAGACATTTCAGATGATACCTACCTCAAATATAAATAACACCGTATATTGATTCAATAAAGCTATTCCTTAAACCTTTTGACTGTGAATAAAGCAACTCACAAAACTAGGTATTTATAACCTCCACCTTACACCCTGAGAAGTTAAAAGGCAGAGAAAAGTCAAGAAACATGATCTTTCATCATCCTTTAGGAGAACAGAGGCCAGAACCCCAGTGTGAACTGCCTCCAAGGCATGTTCTTGCATGTGCAGCACACATCTTTGAGTTACTGTAGATGAGACCGGATTACCATTCAGACTGTAAACCTCACTGAGCTGCTCCAGTGACATGGCATCAGTCTGGTGCTCAGCCCTTGCCGAAACCAAGTCAGCCACAGAAAATACAACAAAGTGATGATAATTTGCCATTTGCTTCCAACTGGCTGAAGATGCACAGCATGAACCAGCAGGCATTAAATTTAATCATGAAAGAGACTGCACATTCAAAGACAAAAATTAGGGGACTGCTAATCAGCTGGCAGCTCTTACAGACAACAGCTGTTCTATTTTGGTTTCATTTCTTTCATCTGACAAAGACTGGAAATTTCAAGGAAAGCAGTCACATCCTGTCAAGTGCCCAGATATTTAACTATCAAAGGCTATGATATAGTTAGAACAAAGAGGTATTTTCTAGATGCCAGACTTAAAATTATGGATAGTCCTCTTAATTTTATCCTGGTAATTGCAACCGTGGATTAATTTTTATCTGTATCTTTAAACATATTTCTATTATCCTTATACTAATTTTTCAAGTTAATTGTATGTTAAACAGATAATTTCTCAATTCAATTTCTATGTTAAATAGATTGTATTTCACTGTTCAGGATGACTTTTTTCGTTGAAGCCCTCCTGCCAATTGTTAGAAAGCAGCCTTTTATCATCACATCTGCAGGGAAATCTACCTTTCCAATGTGTCTATTTGTCCTGCTACTTAGTCACAGATAGTCAAATTAACCCACAGTGTAGCTTGAACAAGTGATACTCATCAACAGAATGTTATTAAGCATCAAATTTCAACACTTGTTAGCCGCATCATTTGATATTATCTTTTGTTTCCACACAGTACTTTCTGCATATCCAGTGGCAG
Organism: Empidonax traillii; assembly: GCF_003031625.1. NCBI lineage: Eukaryota > Metazoa > Chordata > Aves > Passeriformes > Tyrannidae > Empidonax > Empidonax traillii. The sequence continues at coordinate 31,053 of NW_020955960.1, read as the reverse complement.
CAGAGGGATGGGGATGAGCATCATCTCACCAACCCGTGTCCTTTTGGAAGCTTGTAAATTTACCTTCATGGGATGTTAAAAATATGACTCTATGGCATGCAAAGCGCAAAGATCTTCCAACATAGAACATACTCGTGCACTGCCAATTACTTGAAAACAAGACAAAACCACCTGGTTTTTGCATACAAGCATCTCTAGTAGCATATTGCTGGTCTCCCTTGGAGCAAGGCTGTGGACTAGTCAGAAGTAGCATCTAAAGACACTTTCTGCAATAATCTGGCTTACCAAGAAACAATAAATCAAATCAGAAGGGCAGAAGAATGCACTGTCACTAAATTTAACTAGATCAGAATAATTTGGATTCATCTTCACATTAAAAGAATATTATTGGGATGAAAAATGCAAGAAAACCTCTTGTGTATGATAAACGTGTGTAAGAACCAAGGTCAAGGTAACACAGCAACCCCCTAAAAGCATTAAAGGGTCATTTATGGACACAGAACCCCCCACAGCTGTAGTGATGCCAAACTTCTTAGCACAAGCTTTTCTCAGTAGACGAAGTACACTCCCCACACATCACAAACCGCGACACAGCACAGCAAACATTACACAGCCAAGACAGTCAGAAGCACAGTAATCAAGTTTCAAAAAACACACCATGTAATTGCCAGCAAGTTAAGGCTATCCCACAAGTGCTCCTCTAAAACACATGTCCTGTGTGCCAAAACTGAGAGAAAAACGATATAAGAAAAAGTGTCTCTCAAGGCCTGGAAGTCCACAGGATTCAGGTCATCAACAATCCAGATTTTCTAATCAGAAGATTAACATCTTAAAAGTTCATCTCTAATGAAAAGCAAATCAAGTAGTTCATATTAACTTGTCCAGCAAAAGGAGGCAAGGCAGAAGTAACCAACATCCTATTGATAATTAATTACCTAAAACTATAGAGATAAGTGTTTATATTTCAACAATTTTAAACAAATCCTTTGGTATTTTTAATGCAGTCTCATTAAGATAGACAAATCCTAGTACAGACCAAATCCTCTTAGGATTTGGAAAACTTCTTCCCATAGAGGAAGAACTACCCTGATTTCCCACTGCTTCTTTCAGGGTGGGAGGTAAAGCAGGGTACAATAAAAGGGCCATAAAGAGAGCTTAAAGACAGCTTAAAACTGTCTCAGACACAATGTCACAGGGTAGTTTGCTTTTCTTTCCAGCCAGGAGAAATCCTTTTGGCACTGCTTGGAGTTACTGCTATTGAAGTTTAAGGTCATTTAGCAACGATTTCCCATTTATCATCAACCTCTTATGTCTGCACTGGGAAAGCAGGAAAGCAAGAAAGCAGCAGTGCATCTCTATCATTTCAAATCCTGAATGGATCCAGCTACTCCAAAAGGAAAAAAAAAAAGATCTTCAGTTTAGAGTCCTAAACTCCTGATTTCTGACCACTCAGAAATGTGCTAGAGCCTTCTTTTCTGAGAAGGCTCTAGCAAAATTCCTTCTTATTTTCATTACATGGTACTCTTCCCCCTTTTTACTATCTTTTCTGGAAGGGCAGGCAAACTGGAACTTTCACACAAGATGGAAAGAGAGTAACAACCATTTATGTCAATGTTATGACTGGTTTTCTCCGTTTCAAGTAAGACTTTGGCATGTTCTGCACTCATCTACCAGACAAACTTAAGTCACTCTCCAGGGAACAGATCCTAATAAGGAAATTTTTTTTTTTTTAAATTGGGGAAAAAATAAGTCCTTCATATAGTGTCTGAAGAAAATTTTGTGGCATTTCAAGAACAGTTGGTTTTGGCTAAACAGATGACAGAAGTCCTTTAAAAGGAGAAACTCTAACGCTAGCTTTTCAGGGGAACTTCTACATACACCCAGTGTCTGCTACACCAGTTCCTCACATAGGGACACACAAAAAGAATACTTGGTTACTTAGGAATAGTGCAACATCTTCCACCAGATATTCTCATCAGTGTAACATTCCTGATAATTTAAATCTCTAAAAACATTTGAGATTTGCTGTTACAATCAAGTAGACTACCAAGGAATAAAGTAACTTTTCCTTTCAGAAAAAGTTCATCCTGAAAATTCTGCATTTACAAATCATACCCAACATCACCATATTTAAGCAGATGCTTTCTTTTAATGGTTACTACCAGATTCATTGCCACATGCCAACTAAACTGGGAAGGAAAAGAGGGCTTGGTGCACCAGAACAAATCTTACATTTCTTCCCTTTGAGCTTTAACCCAACAGATGGCCAGCTCAGCTTATTCAGTGATCCTTCTAATTAGAACTCCAAAGGAGTACTGCTTGGGAGGAGGATGCAGCCTCAAGCTCACCACCACTTCTCTCAGCTCGTGTGTCCATAGCACGCACCAGCCCACGAACAAAGAAACAAGCAAACCACAGCATTAGCAAGTTCAGCAGCTCACCTCAAGGTCATGCAGGCAAAGAGAAAAAGCATTGGATGTAGTCACAGCCTAGTGACCAGCTCTTAACTGGGCAGTGCTGCTGCTTCTTTCCAGAACCATATCAGTTCTGCTTGGCCAACTCAAACGCAGGCAGCTCATTGGGTTCTTGGTGAACACTCGCACTGCCAGGACAGCAGAGCTGGCTGGGTGGCAGATGCCACTCCTGGGCAGGTGCACAAGACCCCACCAGCTTTCCCATGGCACTCCCCATGTGGCTGACACATGAGGACAACAAGCAACCAGCAGTCACGCTATGGCACCACTCAGTTACCCACAGCAGCTTGTCATCACAGGAAACACCCCTCCATGCCTTGTATCCACCCCTTAACTTAATGGGCTTGGCCAGCAGGGCTGCTCCTCGTTATGACTGCCTACAAGCTGTATGTGTAAAGCTTTGTTTTCCAGGGATGATAATTTCATAGTACTTTGATCATTCAGATCAAAACCAGGAGGCTTCTTACTCAGGAGTGAGCTTTCCATAGAAGGGCAGAAACAGTGGCATGTTATAGTAGTGAAAGTTTTGGCCACAGTCATACTGACACTACCATGAACAAACTATAGGTAGTTATATTAAAAGTTGGTTAGAAAGTTAAGAGTGCATGTGTCATAGTGGGGAATTAGGTAGCTTGACTACTGCTGTAATTTGGAGTAGCAGGCAGACTTATTGCTTTAGAAGAGCCGCCTCTCCTCAGAGATCAGTGAACAGACAAGTTAAAGACACTTTACCAAGTATTTCAAGTCACAGACGTGGTCTTGTTTTAGCCATATTCAAGCCAATATGATTTTCTCTATTAAAAAACCGCTTCTGGAACTGTAAAACTCATCTTTTCCATCAGCTCTAGCTGCCACCCAGAATCCCACAGCAAACTCCTCACCCGTCATCCAACCTGATGCTGACAGGAATAGCTCCACATTCCAACTGCTCTGCATGACTTAGAAATGAGATCCTGGCCAGCCTTCCACATGGTTTCTGAGGAAGCAAGAACACACCAGCTGGGATCACTAGAAGATGACAGAAGAGGCTCTGTGCCCCATCAGAAGCCGCAGGTGGAGAGCTGCCCCCCTCTCCCTGGAGAGGCAGCTTGCCCAGCCTGAACATTCCACACCAGCAGAGCACCCTGCTGGGTGTGATGCTCAGCTCTGAAAATGTACCATCTTCTGAAATGAAGATGATGTGTACCAGCATCTGAAAAACTGGCTTTTGGTGGCAAAAACTTCCTTACTGTTTCAAATCATCCACAGATGTACAAAGTTTGACCTACAACACAGACACTTATATTTCAAAGTTTAAAAAATGAAATTTTCCATTTTTCAGCTCTCTTCTCCAGTGACACCAACCAAACCAATCAAAAAGTTCAGATTCAAATTAATTGTTTCCCGACTAAGTTTAATTTTTACTAATAGCATGTGTTCCACCCAAACCATGTGAAAGAAAATATAATCACCCATTTTTTCTACATACAGCCATTCAACCTGTTGTTCTTTCCTTTCTACATCTGCAGTGCCATGACACAACAGGTTAACCTTCATGTTCCCCTGGGACACCCCACACGCTCCAGCACCCACCCTGGGGCTTGCCCAATTCCATGAGCAGCTATTGCAAGAAGCTTTTCTAGCAGAAACCACTTCTCAAAAAACAAACAAACAAACACCAAAGAACACAACCCCCCAAACCCACTAAATCATCATCACCACAGAAAACATTCCCATCAAGTTAGCATGCTGAACACATTCGTTCATACTGGAGGTGGGAGAGGAGGGAAGGCAGGGGACAGAACAGACTTTTGGTTACCTTACTTATATTTACGAAAGGGCACCCACAACTATTCTGGGGGCTCCTGCAAGGAGCAGTGGATCCCTACCTAAGTCATCATAAGCTTTCTCTGGAAGACAAAGAAAGAAAACCAGCATGGGGGAAGTTCACAGCTAACAATTCTTTAATCAGGAATTTAATCAGGCATTGGAATGGGCTGCCCAGGGAAGTGGTGGATTCTCCATCCTTGGAGGTATTTCAGAAGAGACTGGATGTGGCACTTAGTGCCACAGTCTAGTAACTGTGGAGGCAGTGGATCAAGGGTTGGACGTGATGATCTCAGAGGTCCTTTCCAACCCATCTGATTCAATGATTCTATGATCCCGATCTGAGCTGGAAACCAGTCAGGGGATACAGGTTGGTACAGAATTGTATACCTATCTGTTACACCACAGCTCTTTAATGTTCAAAGCTGGAATAAGAATTAAGTAAATGCATTATTACCGACACCCAAAGGAAAACCAAACTGCCTGCTCTTCTGCTCATTGCATTCATCCAGCACCTTGGAGGCTGGCTGGACTGATAAAACACTTAATAAACAAACACTGACAGCTGACAGTGAACATCCACTAGACAGCCTTGTTGTCTCAAACCAACACGTACAAGCTTATCATGACCTCACAAAGTGGACCTTGACGCAGAGTGTTTCACCTGCAAAAGCCTGATGAAACAGAAAGTGGTGCTGCACCTTCAGACTCACGGAGACTTCAGACTCTAGCACCTAGTTAATCAAGAGACTTGCATAAGAATTTCGGCAGTAATTAAAATGAAGCAGTACAAACTGTACATACCATGGTACAATGAACTATCAGCATGCATCTACAAGCAAGGGTAGCTGATTTACTTCAAAAGCAGATCAATGTGAGCGCTCCAGATTCTTCTTGTGTTCCATTTCTCAGAGAATAAATAAGAAAAATAGCTGATACAGATTAACAGATGATCAAGGAAAGTAATAAGTATCACAGTTGTACACGATTTCATAAAATAAAGTAAACCAGCTCGAGATTAAACAAATACCATACAATACCCTGCCAAAGGTCAAATCCACAATCAAAATGTTTAAGAGTTCATTTTTAAACCCACATTCAAAGAGGATTAGTGGAATATAATTAAGAGAAAACCCTCTAGACTTTCACACAAGGTCACCACTTGGTGAGGGTGGTTATTTTTGCTGACTACATTGTATGGTTGTAAGTTGATGACATTTTAGTTACTTGATATTTGGCAATTTCTTATTGCAAAAGATCCCCCCCTCATGACATCACACATTCCTTGGATGAGACTATACTAGGGTAATATTTTGTCTAGAGTTTCTCTCTAACAAAAACAAAAAAACAAACCACAAAAAACTACACAACAGAAAAGCCCAAATGTGAGAACAGATCATAGAAACTATAGAGAATTACCTTGAATTTTTCAAATTTTCTCTCCATTTTGAGCACAGAGTTAAATAAGCATGTAAACACTCTGTATACATCACAAACTAGTCATCTTCAACATCATTTGCTACCAGTTGGTTCTAAGGACTGAGCAAAGAATGACCTTCTCTGCCCTCAGGTAACATATTTCACACCATATTTAATAGCTCATGGAATCCCAGAATAATATAGCTTGAAAAGGACCTACAGGAGTCACAATTACCTTTTCTAAAGCCAGTGAAAACAAGCAGCTCCAAAAGGAAAAGCTTTGCAACAAATAAACACCAGAACTCTATGAAGACCTCCTCAGCATCATACAAGAGACTTAAGACTTTTCCACTTACAATACCACACCATAAATTAAATCTAAGCAGTTACTTTACTGCGTATACTATAAATTGTTTCACTTCAAATCGCTCCATTATACCATTATTTTGTCCTTTTCAAAAAAAAAAAAAATTATTCTTTGAATGCTGCAATTCTTCGAAGTGCAAAAAGTATAAAACAGTGTCATGATTTTTTAATGCTGACTTTATTTTAAGTTAAAACAAGTTTTAAGGTTTCCACTCCTGGAGCTCTATCTCTGCTCTCTCTCTACAAACTCTTCACTACAAAGAGTGACTGGGAGTAGGGAGGGGAAAACAAACAAACAAAATGCCCAAACCAAAAGCCGTTGAGTCCATCATTCCAGGGGATAAAAACAAGCACATCAAGAGATGGACAAAAGCAGGCCACACCTGTCACATGCACACACAGGCATTAAGCACAAACAAAAATTCTTCTTATTCAATCTGAAGCCTACCTTTGACCTCCCTCTTGAAAGGTAACACTGGTCTCCCTTGCTATTCAGCATCTCTAAATAGATGCCTCAACTGCAACCTGTATTGTACAATCCTTTCCTTGCACACTTCCAGGAACACCACTCTGGCTCTCAAAAGGGTTGCTTTTTATATGCACATTGAACTTCCCTTCTCTCCCACTTCTATTGAACAGGGTCCCATAAAACATTTTTGCTACTGTCAGGCTAGGAAAGGGTGCCACTTTTGATTGAAACTTGGCATCTGAGACCTCTGAGATCATCCAGTCCAAATTCTGACCAAATACCACCTTGTCAACTAGACCATGGCACTCAGTGCCACGTCCAGTCATTTCTTGAACACCACCAGGGATGGTGACTCCATCACCCCCCCGCACAGTCCACTCCAATCTTTAACCACCCTTTCCGTGAAGAAATTCCTCCAAATGTCCAAGCCACAGCTTGAGGTTATCTATAATATAACACACATCCAATGTGTTTTGACAAGCTAAAGCGCTAAGATGAAAACCGAGCCTGTACCAGTCTAATATCAAGTATCAGAATGAGCTGCCACTGTGGCCACCCCTAAAATCCTCCCTTCCGACATGTACAAGTAATAGTATTTTTTGCCCTTTATAGATGGAAAGTCAGCCTCTTCCTACGTAAGCTTCAGGTCATCTGCTGTTGTATCTACCACTTTATCTGTAAACCAGAAGTGATGACGCTTACTCTTGCCAATTTTAATAAATTAAACTAGAAGCTCTGCACGGGAGCCAGGTGTTAGCTATTTTAAGTTTACACAGAAAATTTCAGGGGGAAAATTTTAAAAGTCATTACAGTATCTTAGCGTCTCTCATATAAGACCTTACATTAGGATATTCCATAACCATGCCGTACTGTTTTTTTCACCCCCTAACAAGCCATGCTTATATTATGCTATAGAAGAGATATCATAAAACAGCCTGGGTTGGACAGGACCCTAAAGATCACCTAGTTCCAAGCCCCCTGTCACGGGCAGGGACACCTTCCGCTAGATCTGGTGGCTCAAAGCCCCGTCCCACCAGACCTTGAACACGTCCACTTGCCGAACCCCCAGTTGTTCAGGTCAACACAAACAAACCTTGCTCCCGACGTGACTTCACGCTTACTAAACAACCTGTAAAACCTTAAGGAGGAGCTCCAGAGGCCACAGCTACCTTTTTTTAAAAGCCAGTGAAAACAGCAGGGCAATGGGTTCTTACTGACGCCAAGACGGAGTCCTCCCTCCCGTGTTGCGGTGGACAGGGACTCCCTCAGCCCCAGCGCTCCATCACCAGGGACGCGACGCCTCGGCCGACGGGCGCCCCCCCCGCCCCAGCACCCGAACACCTGCCCCACCGTCCTACCCGGGATGGCGAGGTTGGAGAGCGGGAGGGCGCGCAGCGCTGCGGGCAGGGAGCCCATCCAGTCGGCGTTGCTGTCGGCCATGGCCCCCACGGCCCCGCCGCGCCGGCGGCCGCGCCCCCTCATCGCGGTCCCCGCTCCCTCATGGCCGGCCGGGGCTGCGCGGCCCGGCCGCCACCGGCGCGGCGCGCGCGCGGCCCGCCCTTATGTAACACGGTGGTGACGTCACGGCGGGGTGCCGGCACGCCATTGGCTGCCCCCCGCGTGCTCCTCCCCCGGCGCCCGTGAGGGGCGGGACGGGCTTGGAATGACGTGCCCTCGGAATCCCGGGATGGGGCGAGTGGGCAGGGCTTCGATGCCGTTCTCTCGGAATCCCGGGATGGGGCAGGGCGAGAGGGACCGCGGTGGGGCATCTGCCGTGACCTCCCTGCTTAAGCAGAGTCATTTCGGAGCACGTGGCGCAGGATTGTGTCCAGACGGCTCCTGAGTATCTCCAGTGAGGGAGACACCACAAGCTCTCTGGACAATTTGTTCCGGTGTTTGGTCGCTGCACAATAAAGAAGTTCTTCCTCATGTTCAGGTGGAACTTCCTGTGCATCACTTTCTGCCCATGTTCCCCTCTCCCATTTCTCAGCACCGCTGAGCAGAGCCCGGCTCCAGCCTCTCGGCACCCTCCCTTCAGACACTTACGTGCATTGATGAGGTCCACTTCCAGGCTTCTCCAAGCTAAACAGGCCTAGCTCCCTCAGCCTTTCCTCATAAGAGAGATACACCAGTCCCTAAAATTAATTCATTCCCACTACTGTAGTACCATAGAGTCTGCTCCCCATGCAGAGGGTCAGCATCTTGGTTTTACAATGCCAAATTGTCCGTAAGTGGATCAGCTGGAGCGATTTACACACTGCGCGTGGCGAGAGCCAACACGGCAGCAGAAGTTTTAAGGAGCAAGAGAGGGCAGGCTCAGTCCCTGCTCTTCCAGCAATTCCCTTTCACTGACAGTCTCACACTGCACCTTTCACTGCATTTAAGTGGCGGCTAAAGCATTCTCCAAAACAGTTTCTGGATTTGCTGTGACACACAAGATGGATCGGCTAAAATACGCTTTTTCTCCCTTGCATTATTTTGTGCCTTTGAAGGATAATGCTTTGTGAACAAGTTCTCTTAAAAACTCCTTACAAATATGTACCAACAGTTTGCACATTATTCCCTGAATGATTTCATTGATATCTAGTAAAACTGCTGTTTGAACTATATATTTAAAGTATATATACAATTAATGTATCTGTAAATACACAGGTTAACTATGAGTTTTCACCTAATACAACCAGAATCCATCTCCTTCCATGAGTCCGCATTTTCCTTCTCAAAGACATTTTGCTTTTAGAGCTTTGATACTGAAGAATCTTAAAACTAGTGCAATTTCTATTCAAAAAGCACTCCCAGCCTAGGACCCTCACACTCAAGGAAGAGCGTAGAGGGTAGGTTTGGCATGCATTCCGCTGTCCTGCAGCCCTGTTCCCCCTTCCCATTAACACTACCTGGTACACTTGGCCTAATGTAGGAGATAGCAAGCCATGCTATTCAAAGCCATATGTATGAGATCAGAAACATTTTCTCTTGTAAACAAATTTATATCTTCAACTGACAGACTGACTGCTTTGTGGGAGCTCCAATCCATATCCCTGCAAGTTTATCTCCTTAAATCACTATTTCACTGTAGATTACCTCACTCTCTCGTGCTCCCACCATTGCAGCTTGTGACTGCCCAGCAAATGAGAGCATGCGAACTCCTTGAATATAGCTGATGACCACAGCTGTGTCATGGTGTAGCTTTCCAGGGTGAGAAAGCTTTGCAGTGCAGGGTTCCACCAAGGCTGATATGTTCCTGCAGACACCTTTGTGACTTCGGGGCCCTTTGCCATCAATTTTTAATAGTGCCAAAGGATGTGACAGCACTGGGGTACTTCAGTGCTACCACAGCACAGCAATTTTCTCCCTTGTTCATAGCTGGTTTCAGCATCCTCAGGCTATCATGTGCAGCGTGAGTACACCCTGGCTTTTATGTTTAAGATGCTGTCTAGATCTTCATGCTGCAAAGGACATTTAGACACTACCAGCTCAAAATCAGAATGATGAGGGAAGGAGAAGATGCATTCATTCAGCACAGCTGTGAGCATCACATGGGATGCACAGATACTGGCCCCACAGTAACCACTAGCAAAACTTTTTTATGGTCCAAAAAATCCTTCATATGCTTTTCTAGGAAAGAGGAGCATTAAATTACCTGTTCCCTCTACCAAAACCTCAACCTCTTTCCATCTCCATAAAACTCTGCAATTTTCTTTTGTAATCAGTACCAAACCCTGCAATTATGATCATTAATTTCAATGGCCAGAGGGAACAAATGTGCATTAATAATACAATTTTATTTTCCACAGACTAAACCCACAAATTATGTAGGGTCTTGTCACTTGAGACCATTCAAATGCTCCACTTCGAGCATGTGTTTAAGTGGCTGCAGAAATGAATGCCTAAGCAGGCAGGAAAAACATCATATTACTGACATTTTTTAATTCTAGATCAAAGTCAGTAGGGTGTTGTATTTTTCCATGTTGCTTGTGCATTTACGTGTGAATCGCAGTCAGTAGTGAGGATGGCCTGACTAAAACTTTACTATCAATTTTTCCTCACAGATTATACAGCCATATTTATATAGCCATATTTATGCCTTATGTGGATTTACTGAGAGCTCAGCTATTCCCTTTTGCCTGGGTGCAGAGCACAAGCCAGTGTCGGAGGCAGCTTGGACAATTTAGCAGCTGAAATCCCGTTCCCACAGTCCTAACCCTCCTGTTTTCAAATGCATAATAAAAAGATTAGCTGTGCAGATCAGGCTGATGCTATTTAAGCACCAAGAGGCATATGGTTCTCATTGTTAGCCAATTTCAAACACACAAATGTGATTTATTTAAATTTTAACACGTGGTTCTTGGGCTGTCATATACAGACTATAAATCCAGATCAGTGAACTTTTTAAAAAGCTTTAAAGCAACTAAAAAGAAGTTGATAGTATCAAGTGCTACAGGGAGCTTTGTCTCCTTCTCCTTACCCCACTGAGTACCCTGGTAACACGTCTCATTCTTAAACAGGATGTTTTGACATTGTTAAAAAGCGTTCTGTTAATGTTTTCAAAGTCTTCCATTTCAGCCCAAAATCTACTGTGCCATGTAAATTCCAAATCCTTATGTGCAATTCATCAGCAGGCAATAGATCAGATAAGTTATTGAAACAGCTTCTGTGTCATCTGCATATTTTAAAGGTCACTTTGCTACTGATGAGAAGAAAACTGCAGGATTCACTCTCACAGAGAGAAGCTAATTGCTCAACATTCCATGTAAGTATACTCAGACTCTTCCAAGCTGTTCATTACCATTTTTACCCTGACTGTAATGGAATTATTTAACATTTAAAACCATCAGACACACTCAAACACAAAGCTCTGCAGACATCACTGCATTTAAAATGTCGCTTCTTCAAGTGCAATAGACCAAATAGTGGTGTTCATTTTCCATTTTACATCCAGTCAGAAAACCACTATTGCAGCAATTTTTGCATTTCCCAAGTCCATTGCAAACACTTAGATGTCTGTCATACAATATAGCCTTTGTAGTATTGACGTCCCCCCCTCCCCCTTTTTCTGTCCATCACTCATAGCCTCGGTGCCAGTTTATATCAATATATTACCTGCTTCTCTCTCTCTCGCCTTTGTTTGCTGGTTTCTGTAAGCCAAGCCCTGGCATCTGTGAGTCCTATGTTTGACAACAGCGAGCTATTCAATACTTCATTTACACCACATGAGGGTGTTCCAAGCTGTGTACGATGCCAGAGTCAATCTGGAAATCCTCTCGTTTGGAAAGGAACCAAGGGGCAAACAGATACATTATTTTTCCTCTGATTAAAACTCTTATGAGGGCAACCTGATACAGGAAACTGAAAGAAAAGAGATGAAACATCACAGGCTAGAAAACAGCTGGAAGAGTAGTTTTAAAGACTTAATCGGATGTTCCCTGAAATCAAATAATCTTTACTGTGGACTTCCCTGAGCTTTGTCTTGTCTTTAAGGAATAATTCTAAATATAATATGAATTGATATTATTTCCATTAAAATCTCCTTAGGGGGGATTAAGTAATCGTTATTCCCCTGCAGAGCTTTTCAGGAGCTTTTCATTGGCTTATTGCTCAAAGTTAATTGCCAAGTCAGGAAGAATTACTTACAAACATAAACAATAAATAATAAAAAAATTATTCTCTTTTGTATACTGCTTATTCTGGAGTGTGCACAGATCTTTCTAATGTTTGACAGCTCTGTTAAGTGACGGCAAAGGCTACACAAGGTAACTAATACCCTGTGCGGGTTAACAGGCATAATTTCTGTGCACAGCTTCGTAAAACAAACACATACATTAAAACAAACCCAGAGGTTTTCAGCAGCTTTCAACACAGCTGCAACGAGGGAAACACCTCCCTAAAAGAGAAAACTCTGTGGGTCCTTATTAAGAAGGGCTGTTTTCCCAGGAAATCCCAGATGGCAAAGCCTATTATCAGCAATTGCTATCTAATGAGTCTGGCTCTGGGATGGCCAGGCAGCCTGCTGTCTCCCACAGCCCTGTGTTCTCCCACAGCCTGCTCCCCGGCACTGCCACACCTCCACCTGCATTCCAACGACTGGAACACACCGTGCAAACCATAGGGATGCTTCTTAAATAAACAAGCCAAGCTTAATAATTTCCGGGACCAAAAGGTGACTTGTAAGAGAAGCCATTGCAGTGCAGTTTAAAGAGGACGCGTGATTCAGAGTGAGGCAAAAGGTAATGCAGGAGGCTTTGTGTCCTGACAGGATAGCTGTCAGGTGTGCCAGGAGCAGGGCGTCCTCTTAGTCAGTCGCAGCTGCGCCCTCCACTGTCGGAGAGGTGGAAACCAGGCAGAGGCTGAGGACGCCAGCCTGCCCCACGCACCCTGTGGGCTTGGTGCTGGCAGCCTTTCCCAGCTCTGTCAGCAGGGCCCAGAACCACCTGGATGCAACCAGCAGGAATACAAGCCAGGGAGCACTGGGAAAAGTCTCTCACTCCACTGAAGTCCCCAGGCCCTGCCAGTGACATCACAAGGCACAATAGTAACTGAAAACAAATCCTGAAAACAATTCCTTGCTTTTGTCCTTTTTTTTCTTTACTCTACAACATTTACCATCTCCTCAGAAGCAGATGGAAACCACTTTTGCATAAAACCACCTTGCTGCTCAGCTTTCCTGTGTGTTGCTTTTACAGCTGTGTAATGCACGTATTAAAGACCACATACAGCACACCCAGCTAATTTCACAGTATTACATTACATGTTATACATGACCTCAGATTCTGACTCAGGTCTGCTGTACAGATTTCACTGTGTCATGGATTTGCATTTAGCAACGTGACACTGTGGTTTTGGCTGGGGTACAGTTCATTCTCTTCATAGTAGCTGGTGTGAGGCTGTGTTTTGGATTTATGACAGAAACGGTGTTGATAACACAGAGAGATGTTTTGGTGCTTACACATTGTCAAGTCCTTTTCTGCCTCTCAACCCCCCACACCAAGGAGTGGGCTAGGGGGGCACAAGAAGCTGGGAGGGGACAGTGGGGACAGCTGACCCCAACTGATGACAGGGATATCCTACACCATATGGTGTCATGTTTGGCATGTAAAATAGGAAAGAAGAAGGAAGAGGGGAACATTAAAAGCGACACTGTTTTGCGTTCCCAATTCACCATTATACACAATGGAGCCTGGCTTTCCTGGAGATGACTGCCCATGTGAAGTTGTGAATGAATTCCATGTTTTGATTTGCTTGTGTGCAGCTTTTGCCTTCCCTATTAAACTGTCTTTACCTCAGCCCACGAGTTTTCTCACTTTTACTGTCCCAGTTCTCTCCCCATCCCACTAGTTGAAGTGAATTGCCAGCTGGGGTTAAACCACAACAAACATTCAAGACTCTCTTATAAAATCTTTTCTGTACCCACACAGCAAGCTTTGAAAATTTTACTCTTACAGAAAAGCTTTTATCTAACACTCCCATAGCCATCTTCAAGCATCTGGTAACTTGATCTGGGCCGAATTATTGCAGGGTTGACAGAACCCAAGTCCAAGCTGAATGATTCCAGCCTATATACAGTGGCAGCTGCTGCCAAAAATAATCACAGAATCAGAGAGGGGTTTGGGTTGGAAGGGATCCCTAAGTTATCATATAGTTTCAACCCCCCTTCTATGGACAGGGACACCTTCCACTGGATGAGGTTGCTGAAAGCCCCATCCAGCCTGGCCTTCAACACTTCCAGGGATGAGGCAGCTGAGGTTGCTGCAGTCAAGTGCTTAATTTTTTTTTTTTTTTTTTTTTTTGGGGGGGGGGGGGGGGGGGTGTTTTTTTTTTTTTTTTTTTTTTTTTTTTTTTTTTTTTGGGGGGGGGGAGAGTTGGTTTTGTTTGTTTCTTTTGTTGTGTTTTTCCTCTTTAAAACAGGGGTTAATTTTGAACCTACCGCAATTCTTGAGTAAACTGTATGTTACATGCTTATCCTGGTGCGGAGCAGGTGGAGTCAAACAGAGATATAAACTATCCTACTCGCAGTTTAGCTGCAGAAAACCAGGAGGATGGGGGCGGCCGGGGGTGCGGATTTCCTCTTCCAGGTCTCCCGATTCCCTCTCTGAAGCCGCATGGGAGTGCAGGGACCCTCCTTGTCCTCCGGGCAGGCAGGGGCCATCTCCGCATCTCGCGCTGATCCTGGCGGGACGGTGCGGGACGGAATTGTTCGGGATGGGATTGTTGGGGACGGGACGGGGCGGTGGCGAGCGGGCCCCGCTCCCCGGCGCTGCCGCTCCGCCTGGTGCTCAGCAGTGGGATCGCGGCTGCGCTGCCTCGGGTGCGTCCCCAGCGCGGGGGGCTCCCTGGAAAACCTCCCGGAGAGGCTGGAAGCGCTCCTCAGCCAGCCGGAGTCCCTCGGGGATCGTCACCCTGCTCATCCCCATTTGCAGAGGCGGCAGCAGCCGCGGCAGCAGGAGCATCCTTCGAGGATGGGCGGGTCGGGGAGGGGCGCCCGCCGCAAGCAGCGGAGGCACACCCTGAGCACTGTTAAGGGTCGGAGGAAATATCCTCGGCCAGAAGCAGCCGTGGGGATTAAAATATCCGAGATAATAAAATAACCTCCTTCGACTGCTATGCTACGGGCAGTCATCCTCATCTAAGGGCAAGGAGGAAAGTCTTGGCTCTCCACACCCCTTCGAATATTGTTACCCTTCTGGGTTTTGTTTGTTTGTTTGTGGAGGTTTTTTGTTTGTTTGTTCACTGGTTTTTCCCACTTTCTTTTTTTAAGGACAAAAAGCTGCCTTCTTTTTCAGTGATGGGTAGTATGACAAAAGTTAAGCTACTTTGCTTCTACTACCCCACACAGACAAGAAACACTCAAATTAACATTGAGCCTTTCATGCATGCAAGGTCAGTGTAGTTTTGTAGGACAGAAAATGTTTTCAGTTCAGCACAGATGACAGATTTAGGACTGGTTGTACTGTAAGATAAATAATACAACAAAATACTCTAAAAAGGGCTGTTAGATCATTCCTTCCAGTAAGTAATTCATTCAATCTAAATTCCCGGGAAATACAGTGCTCTGAACCCTGACACTCATCGACCAGCATTTAGCAGTAAATAAAACAAATCCCATTCCTAAATCAGAATATCAATTTTGAGCCTGACATGATTGAATTTTAGCTGATTTGCATTAATTACAGAAATACCATTCTGGTAACAATAAATTTTCAAACAAGCTTAGAGGGCCTTTTTCTTGGCTGCCTGAAGGTAATGTAGGACCACGCTGCTTTAGATTTGGTACCTTGCATTAGTGATCACACAGCTGCTGACCTGGCTGAGAACTGTACAGCGGGAGCTGAGCCAATCCCACCCTCTGCACCATCACTTATTCATTAGTGTCAATGCAAGGGAATATGTAGCCCAGGTAGGACAGGGGTAAGACTGGATCACCTCTTTCACAGGCTTAAGCCACCTGGGAAACTTCCCCTGAGGTCTTGAAAGATAGCAAATGACAGAAACTCATTAAGACCAAAGGAGAAGAAAATTATTATATTCCTTTTTTTTTTTTCATTTTCCTTAGTGGGTATCAAAAATATAATTCCACAAAAACAGACTCAAATGTAAGCACTGTTTCAGAGGCAAAGCACTTCTAAAAGGATTAGAATTTTCTATTATCTTTAAGCTCATTGTTCACTTCAGTCCTCAAGTCTCTGGCCCACAGGTGGCTTGTGCATGAGCCCAAAGTTGACTGTTTTCTGTGATTTCACCAATGACAACTGAATCTTCTTCACAAACACTTGCACCAGGCCTGCACCATGACCTTTCATCTCACCAACCCCTCCACATGATCCTGTGCTGCAACCCCGTGCTGAGAGATGCAGATATTTTCTTTCTGTATAAAATGCTGATTGTTTTTTGTTTGGTTTCAAGGTGATAGAAAATACTAAGTTGGTCATGTTAGTCCACAATTGAAAAAAATAATTGCAAGAACGACTCGTGTAGGTATCAAAAAACTTGTGTGAAGCCACTGTAACCGTGGTGTCCATACAGCAGAGCTGTCATCTCTATGCACTCAGTAAAAGAGAAGCTTCAGCACTCTTCAGTCAGGCTGGAGGAGTGATGTGTTAATCTGCTCCCATTAAAAAGACAGGAAATTCCCAGTCGATCACCTAATTCAAATGAAGCACGTGTAATCTCACGGTGACACAACGGTGTTAACGTAATGCATACATGGAGATAGACAGGATGAAGTGTCCTAAGGAATGCTCAGCTTCCAACAGTAATGTCATGTAGGCACTCTGAATTTTAATATGGGTCATTAACACCCAGCTCCTGCAGTCACTGTTCTAAACACAGAGCTTTTTAATTGTGTCAGTCTTCTGCAAGCTACACGAGGGGTGTAGGCAATGTTACAGGTTTTCTAGTTCGTGGCAGGATGGGGCAGTCCCATCAGACTCCACCATGGAGGTGTACTTTATTGGAGGTGGTGGTGGCTTGAAAGATGGAGGTCTGTTCATACTGAAATAGAGGAGAAAAAAGGCACTATCACACAAAAACTGCATAAAAGACAGTTGTAAAATGATCACAGGAGGGGGTAGATTGACACTAAGAGCACCTGACATTAGCTCTTACATACTGCAACTTCCCTGATTCTGTTTTATAACCCCAGCACACCTCCTGGTACTCATTTGGCTTTCTCAGCTCACACCTCGTAATTTTACTTTATTCATGTTTTAAAAGAACAGAACATGGTTCTGATGAACCATTCAAAACCAGAGGTCTTTTGCTCACACTAATCTCTGAGGGTGTATTTAATGACTTGTAACTCCTTTTTTGGTCAGTTTATAGGTCAAGATAAATAAAGGTCCCATCCCAAATCACTGAAAAAAAATCAACCCTGTTTTCCCCTTCTATATACAGGATTTGTAGCTGTGTTTTGAAAGGGTTTTCTAGAATGATAAATGATTCATTTTCACCATGAATTTTCCAATATTTTAGTAATGTTAGTCAGATTGAAAATAATTGTCTCCTAGATACTACTTTTACCAGTAGATCTCTGAGTGTGTTAGTAGGGAATTAAACTTTGGTAATAATTACAAACTCAATGCTTCTTTGACTGGGATTAAGTTTCAGGTATCCTACTTTCACATATATTATTCACAACTCAAATAGAGCTGCCCTAGAAGTACAATTTCATTAAAACATGTCCTCAAGTCACCATGGAAAATGAGAGAGCAAAAGCAGCTGGCAGGGAGGCTAATAGAAGTGGAGGGCTCTGGGGACAAAAATTGACTGTTATTCTTCCCTTACACCCTGAAGCTGCACTGCAGCTCTTTTCTTAAAGTTTATTTTAAAGATAACCCACAAAACAGATGAAAGGACTGAAAACACTCCACTTTTCATATTGCTATATGAAAAAAAATAGCATTACCAATCCGTGTACTTAAAGGCCTCGTGTCCTGTGAGTCGTCTCAAACGAAAAGGTGTGAATCCAAATAGCTGGGTTAGAGTTTGTGCTGCCCACTGTGCCCCGCCTCCCACCCCTGTGGCTCCCCTCACTTGTACTTACATCTCTTTCTGGTACTGACACCATTTCCTGATGCCCACAGCTATTAGGGAACTGCAGAGGAGGAGCAGGACGGCTACCACTGCTGGCCAGGGGAAGCGACTGGTGTTTGTGTTCCTCTCATCTGTAAGGGACATACCAATCAGAGCTCATCCCAACGTCCTCAGAGAGGAGGGAAATCTGGGCTTGCTGCCTGGGCACATTTGCTCCCCCCAGCACAGTACTGGTGTCAGTACAGCCCCAAATCACCACCATACCGTCACGTTCCCAGGCTGAGGATCCCAAACTCTGGCTGTTGCAGCTCTGATTTATGGACTTAACCCACTTTTGTTCTGACTCGGTTTGGGAGCTGGTTTCAGCCACCCATCAGTTCACATGATGAGATAATTCAGGCACAGTCCAGCAAGCATTTCATCCAAAACCCATTGGCTTTCTCTGTTCCCCTGTGAGCTTCTCTGTGAAGAGGAAGCAATTCACAGCTGGGCACAGCTACCCACCACAGCTGTCCTTCCCAGGGGGTTATTTTTCACACCATTGACACCAAATCCTGCCAAAATGTCTGTCCAAGGGCTCAGCTGCATTTTGGGGAGAGCTGTTGTTGGTGATGCAGCTTCCCTGCCCCCTTCCACCCTCTCCCCACCACAGTGCTTGGATCACCCCCTACCCCCTTCTGCATAGCCACCCTTGGGGGTGCTGGTGGCTGACAGAGGTGCCCTCAGGGTCCTGGGTATGGAGAAGGGGAGAAGGAGCACAGTACTCCTCCAGCTGCTGTGGAGGGTGCAGCAGTGGCCTGGGTGCCAGAGGGGGCTGGAGCACAAGGTCCCTGGGTGATACAGCTTGGTGTCACCTCCCTCTGCATCACACACCTGTGCAAGGCTGGCTGTACTAGTACGTCACCCAGCCTGGGTCTTGCCCACTGTGGCAGCCAGTGCCATGGCCTGGCACCAAGTCCACCACACCACAGGAGCCATAAGATTTCCCTGGGGCACAAGAGTGTGACTGGAAGAAAACATGCACTGGAGCTTTGCTTGCACATGGAGGCTGGAATGCCAAAAGCCTGTGACAGGCTGCAGTGTGAAGACACAGCAGCTGTGACTCCTTTTTCATTTCTTTTCCCTTTTTTGAAATCCCCTGGTCAAATGAACATGATGCTCCAGGTTTTGTGCTTCTGCAATGGCATGCTGAAAGAAGAGGATTTGTAGGATAATGTCTCACCAGTACTGTTGAGTAGGCTGCTGGCAGTAAAGAAATCTTTCCCTTTGGTAACTGAAATTGTCTGGTCTGTGATTCTGTAGAACAGATTACCTAAAAAGGTATGGGCACAGAACATTTTTAGTAACTTTTTTTTTAAATGAAGATTATCTTTTGAACCCACTGTTATTCACCTTGCTGAAAACTGGAAATCAAATTCCAGAATCAGGGTGTCAAAATTCTCTTGGCAAGATGCCTACAATTTTGGCCTAAAGCCTGGTGTTAGAAAAAAATGTGCTTCTATCAAATTAAAGAATATTAGAAGGAAAGGAAGGGAGGAAGGAATGAAGGAATGAGAGAAGGAGGGAAGGGAGGGAGGGAGGGAGGAAGGAAGGAGCGAGGGAGGGAGAAAGGAGGGAGGGAGGGAGAAAGGAAGCAAGGAAGGAATCCATTAGAAAACACCTTTTAAAATGTTACAGCAAGCCAGCACTGAGCTGTGCAGTGGTCTGGGAGAATGATAAGCTCTTTACCTCTTTGATGGTAATGAAAAACCTAAAGATATTAAGTGGCTTAGCAGCAGCACAAAGAGTCTGCCTTTGTCACAGCTCAGCAAAACCTCAGTCTCCTCTGTCAAGTGCTGTGTCTGAACCGCAAAATAATCTATCATCTGTTTGTAGGCAGTACTTTGCCCTTCCTAATAGAGCTAAGCTACCTGTGTCTGAATTGGTGCTGCCTAAGGATACGTTTCTGTTTTTTCTAGCCACCTCCATGTTCACAGCTTCCGAAATAATACCTAAAATACACAACTAGACAATGGCACAGCATTTCCAGAGCTGCCGCGGCACTTACCGTGTGTCAGGGTTGTATTCTCAGAGGAGTGAGTGGCATTACTGAGGCTCTGTGGAGATTCCGTGGTGGAATCATTCAAATCTGTACAAAAAGAAATAATGTCCTTCAATTATCTTCCAAGCCTGTACCTGTGACTGCTTCATTAGGCTCAGTTGTGTCTATTTTGTACTCTTGGCCTTTCTCTGATGCAAACAGCAAATGAAATAACAGGAACCTGAAAGTCTCTGGTAATTGCTGATTTACAAATCCAAGAAAAAAAACAAAACCTCTGTTTAAATGATATGAATGAAACACCAGACAGAACCAGGAAAATCTTTTTCTTATTAGATGCTGGCTTTGATTGAAATTGAACACTGAAGTGTGTGTGTGTATATAGATCTATCTAGGTATGTATGTGTGTATGCTGTAAAAAGCCCAATGAAAACCTGTCCAAATTTAGGGCGCTCTAAAAAGTCACTGAGACTTTTGGATATTATTTCAGTTCTTTTCTTCTTGCTCATTAGGTGTTAAATTTTATGTGAACAAGGATGACAGATCTGGCATTTCATAAAGTTATATATATATTTAAAAAAAAAAAGCACATACACTTAGAGATTGCCTAGCACTGTGCTCTTTACAGCACACTGATGAGCACTACTTATTCTTATTTACATAATGGCTTGTGTTAGAGCCTCAGACGACTGAAATGATAATGGCAATCGCTGTTGTAGGAGCCCAGTGGCCCCAAGAGAGCACAGGGACACATGTTGGTATGCCTCAGCAGGCTCACTGGTGCCCCTGTGCTCTGAAATTGCCCCTCAATTACAGCTGCTGGACTGAGGAGCCTTCAAGGCCATTATCTCTTAGCCGGTGGTCAGGCAGGCACAGGAGTAGGGAAGCAATGGCAGGGATGTGGGGATGAGTGGTGCGATGCACGGTATATCCTGCAAATATTAGTGTAATTCAGCATGCTTTTAGCAAAGATTGCCACCAGCAAGCTGTGCAAGAGAGGAATTGTGAAGCACTAGAAGTTGTCACAAGGTTGTGGTCTAAATGTGTGGTTGTGGGTTGTACGTGGGTAAATAAGCGCTGGCGTGTTACCAAAAATATATTCAGAAAACGGGAAGCGGCTGCTACGTTTGCACTTCAGCCAAAAGATGACTCCCATGCAAACACAAAAGCACACTGACAATTCCTGCCTGCTCCAAAAGCACAAAGACAAACCAAGATTTAAAAAAAAAAAGTCACTTTGGGCTTCTTGCTGCTAAGCAGAGATTTTCTAAAGGGAAAGACTTCTGAAAAAATGTACACCTTAGGGTGTTTTTTTTATTGATTTATTGATCTTTAATGAGGCTGCCTTTCAATGTTCTATTAGCCAGCCTTTATTGCTCCACATTATCTCATTATTTCATTGCTACTCTGCGATTTTATTTAGCTTCTGTGGTAATTTATTTCATCTATAAACTACCTTCAGTACTTACTACATTTGCCTAGCAACTCTCTCAATTGTAATGTTATTAAAATAAATGTGTCTAATGAAACCAGGGTACTCAAATGTTTTTTCATTCTTCTTTTGCCACTGCAGATCCTTGACAGCTTGGAAACTCGGGCTTTTGTCTTCTAACTCAGCGGAATTCAACAGGGAAACTGTTTCTCTGAAGTACTGAAAAGCTGGTACAAGTGACTCCACCTGACTTTTGGCCTCTGCTCAGACACAACTTTACCATGTTTAGTAATGTCGTGGTTTTGCAGCTGAAAATAATGACCACAGAGCTAATGCTCTCAGGAAAGGAACCTCAAACTGAGGACCTGGGGACTTGCTGCTCCACTTTTTGCAAGATTCTTCGGGCTACTGTAGATTTGTGACCCAGCGCTTGCTCAGGCAGTGCCACATTTTCACTTTGCAGCCCCCACAGTTGACTTGGTAAGTCCCCTGTCACAGCCCTATGAAGCAAAGGGGGACACATCATCTACTCACGTGCAGTTGTCAAACTCTCACTTAATGCCGTGGCGCTGGTACAGCACTTTGTCTCTGCTCTGGAAGTCAGTGCTCCTGCTGAAAAACACACAGGCTTGTAAAAATTGCTGTAGGGAACCGTACTGCTTGCTTTTTTCATTTTCCCTGTCTTTCTTCCCTGATCCTGACTAATAAGGTCAAACAGTTGTAGCCCACTACTTGAGATGCTGGCTGCCCTCACACAAGCACTACACAACTCCGTTTGAAAGCCTATCACAGGCTAGAACCTTGACTGAGATAGGTGAATAAATTTTGACAAGACATTAGGAGCATTTTTGTATTTCAGCTTAGTTTCAGGTGGAGCTCCACAGCCTCAAGTGCACTGGCTTGTTTTGTCCTGAAGCCGGCGCAGCAATAAACAAAAATACATAAATCAGAATCTAGACAGGATGTCACCAACTCCAGGGAAACAAAACTGTTTTCCCAACTAGCAAAGGGAAGTTTTGAAGAAGTTAGGGTACAGGAGTCAAACCTGCAATGTCTGATGCCAAAAGGCAATTTCACATTTTTGTTTAAGCTTTTTTTTTTTTCAAGTGATAAGATTTCTAGAGCTCAGCTAGCTATTTATCTGATATTTAAACACAGATGGTGGCTAACAAGTAGACCTCTATTTTCCCCAAAGAACTATTTCACATTTACTAAAAAGAGTTCATCTTTCTTAAAAACTGTCTCATTTTTGGAAAAAAATATAATTAAGCCATCTAAACAAACCTGAGAAGGTGAAATGCAGCTGTAACCCATCACTCAAAGCCTGAGCATCTCTGGGCTCAGACACAGAGCTATCGTGGAAGCTAAGCAAAGACCAGGCTGCAGTTTTAACAGCCTTGGTTTTGTTTTCCCTGCTCCTGCTCTTGCCTCTCTATGTCCACTCTTCCCTTGAATCCATTCCCAGATTTCTCTTAGATTTTCATTAAAAACTTGCAAAATAACAGGAACTGAACCAAACCAGTAGACTAAAACAGCAGGATTGGACTTGGCATCCTGACTCAGCTGCAGCCCAGAGGATTTGCTCAAGTAGCTGATGGTGGCACCAGTGTGAGAACCAGCAGTGAGCCAGAGAGGAGCAGCACTAATCCCAGGCTGGCATACTGCAACTGCCACGCGTTGGGAGCATTGGTTAAAAGGCAGTTGTTTCCTGGGCTACTTACAGAAGATAAATGGCTCAGCTCCAGCTTTCATTATGCCTTTGACCTCATGCCTCCTCAGCCAGTGAAGATGTATAATTCAGCGAGGAGAATCTTCTCTGTTCACTTTGTATATTTATAGCCTTTGTCATTAAATTTTTTGTTGAGACAGAAGGGCTTTCAGCCCACTTGGACAAGCAAGTTTGCTGTTCTGCTCTCAACCAGGCAAGTGTCTCTGCTTTGGGGGTAGGGACGGCAGCAGGAGACGCAGCAAACTTTCATTTCAGTGCCACTGCAGTCTGTGTTCCTGCCTTGGCATATGTCTAGCTGGCTTCTGTGTGCCCCAGGGCTTTATGTTGAGTGATTCAACTCCCACAACGAAGCCTTGTGTTTAGTGTCTTCCTGCAGTATTACCCCCAACACTGCCCTTCACATTGCCCTCTTATCTCTGCTGGAGAGTAACTTTAAGGGGAGGTTGCAGGGTTGAATACACAGCCCAGGAAGGACAGTCAATGCCCCACAGGCTCATAAAAGTTAGTCTGTTGCAGTCCATTTTTTTTTTTGTTTTGTTTTGTTTGGGAGAACAAGGCTTCTGCAAACACTACTGGCCAAATCTGCTCTTGCTAGTGGCTTCCTCCATGGTGGATCATTCCTGAGCCAAAGCTGTGGTGCTGTTAAGGAGAGGAACAACAGCTTGCCACTTTGCCTCCTCCTTGTGCTGCCTGCACTGCGGTTTTGCATGTGCTTCTTTGTGTTCAGTGACAAGTGTGTGCCACGTGTGTGTTTTTTCAGGAGCCATGGTGGTGAGCACACCTCTCCTTGCTGCCCCAGCACCTTTCCATCTGCTGCTTAAAAAACAGCCAGTCCTACAGGGATCAACATCTGGGCTTCAAAAGAAAGACTTTAAAGAAAAGGGTGTTTGCAGACAGGCTGAGCTGCAAGAAAATGCACTCTGCTGGGACTGGTGGGCATTAACCCTGCATTTTGAGACCCAAAGGTAGGAGGTTCTCAGCTTCATCTGCTCTTGATTCAGGCTGCTGCTGCTGCACTGTCCAGCTGCTGGTCCATGTACCTCTCCCTGAGGAAGAGAGGTTAAACCCTCCCAAGTGTTACCCTGCCCTCCACTGGCCTCGGTGTTGCCAGCTCAAAGAAGAAATTACTGAGTTATCTGTTGTAAATATTTTGTTTATTTTTGCTTTGTATTTGGAATTCTGCACTCTGATGTTTGGGTTGCACTTTTGCTAGCTCTAATGTAATTCTCTTTTGGTATGATACTTAATTAAAGAGAATAGGTATTCTTTCTAAACAACATAATAACACTAATTAATATATACTCGATGTCTGTTTAGTTGCCGAATTTAATGCATATATCCTAAATGGAGCATTAAAAAAGGTAAAATCAAGACAGCATTTTCTCATATATTTACTTTTGAACTGTGGTTACACTGACTGTGGTTAGTATACTTTCTAGTGTATAATGCACTGGGAAAAGCCTTCAGGAGACAGTAAATTGTTTGCTACCATTGCAAGATGGTTATTGTGTTTATGTGTCTTTTTCCTAAGTTTTTGAAACAACAGAGAAAACATTTTGGCTTAATTGATTACCTTTTGCTGTGGAAGCAGGAGCCAAGTTTGCTTGACTTGTGAAATCCAGAGAGGCCAAAGATGTCGACTGGGGCTCTAAAGACAAACAGATTACATGGTATCATATTTAGCTGATGGGTTCTTTAGAAAATAGTATTAATAAATCATAAAACAACCTAGATCGAAACTTGTGGCAGCTGTTGGGTAAATTTAGACTCTGCAGCAGAAATTCTTTTGTCAGACTAAACTTTCAAAACACATCCCACAAACTCAGGGGGCACTCACAGATGGTTGATGTTATTAATACTGGCCCTTTCCCCTGGGCTGGCTGGGGACATCACTTATTTATGTTTTTATGCATAGGGTACAGTCTTAGTGCTGTGGGATGGAACACATACTTGATGGTGGTGCTCCCCTGTTTATCCAGGGCCTTTCCAGAAATGGTCCATGACAACATGCCACAGCCCCATAAGCCCAGGAGATCACCTGTGGGTTTCCCTCTCCATTGCTAAAGAGAGTTTTATGTTGTTACCCATGTGCATGCTCTGGTAAAACAGAGTTAGCTATCTTACATAACTAACGAATGGCAATGAAATGCTGCTCTTGGATCAAGGAAAAGTGGTGGCTTTAACTTTTCTATCACGTGCACCTCTCTATCATAATAGGACAAATTTATTTACAGCTCTGTAGGCATCATATTCCATTTTATAAAATGCATAAGAATAACATGTAATATTCAGGATGCCATTTTACATGCTGTCCTAACATGACAGTTTTAGGAAGATTTCTGTCGGATCTCTGCTTGAATAACTTCACAGCTCACAAATTCCCACACAGCAGGACACAGGTACCGTCAGTACCAGAGCACACTGACCTTTCCCTGGCACACCTCTGGCTCTGTGTACTTGACATTTAAGCAGTGGTCAAGCAGAGATCTTACATATATTGTATAATGAAGGCTTCTATTTTTTTCCTCCTTACCTGAAGCAGTCATGACAGCTGATATAAGTGTTGAATTGCCAAGGTCTATAACAAATCAAAGCAAACAGCATAAGGAAGATGTTTATTCTGCTTTAGGAAAGCGAGTGATTTAAAGGTTCAAGAGTGAGAAAGTAGATCACACTTAATTTCCAAACAATCTTTCAATACACAACTCAGCTCAGTGGTCTGGAGAGGAACATGAAGCACTTGAGGTAACTGTGCTGTGAAATCCCTAGGGAAACAAAGGTTTTGGGGGAAAAATTTTGGAGCCCCTGGCACCTCAACTTAAAAAGCACAAGTGAATCACTGGGATTGATTCCGTACAAAGAGAGGCACCTTATCAGCACAGGTGTAAATAACATATATGACCTGGTGGTGGCACCTGCACAGCTCCATCCACGAGGCACTTCAGAGGCTGCAACTCTGACAGGAAACCTCAGAGACCCTTTGCACTGAAAAGTGCTCACTGAGTCCTCAGAGAAGAGGAGGGGGAGTTATTCCTTGTAATTAAAGAACTGTTCACCACCCAGACAAGTGTGGCAGAGACACCATCCTGCCCAAGCAGTATTTATATCCTGAGTTAGAGCTCTCTCACTTTTTTCAGTTGTTTACTCCTCAGGAGAAGAGGCAAAGTACTCCCTGAGTAGGTTAGGAGGATGGATTGTCTCCCCAAAGGGCTCCATGAAGAAGATAATCTATGGAATCTCACACACTCCATTAGAAAAACACATCTGGGAAGGCAGCCAGAAAGTACCTCTGTCTGGTTGGGCACGTGTGGAGGGCACTGGGTGGGAGCAACCCTCTCCAGATCACATCTTAGCATAACTAGGTAACTGTCAACTCTCCAGCTGCTTTTCTGTGCAAGCAGTTGTACTGCCTTTGACTGCTGCTTTTCCATTTGCATTTCATCTTAGCCTTACCTGCACTAGCAGGGATTTTGCAGTAGCTGGCTGACACAAAGGACTCCTCACCAAAGGTGCAGCAGGTCTGAAAAGCAGGGCAGTGGGCACCTTGAGGAGTGCCCAGCTCCCAGTGAGTTTCTGCAGAGTGTGCAGGGTGAAGCCGAGTGGTGACCTGATGCAACCTGCCGGGGTTCCTTTGAGAGATCACCTTGCAGAGGCTAATGGGAAATCAAGTCTCTCTCTCAGGGACCCCCAGTACCTGGGATGACTTTCCGGTGTGCAGTGAGGTATTGGCTGATCTCCCAGGGCTTGCCACAACCTGCACTTGCAGAAGTTGTTACACAGAAACCCACCCTTCCTTTCATGCCATCTGTCTACAAAATTTTTCTGACACACTCACGTAACCCACTGCTACAGCGCAGCTGCCTCCCTTGAGGAGCAGAACAAACTGCTCCAGGACAGACGTCTCCAAAGGGCCTCAGCTGAGGTGCGGAGGGAATATTTATCTGTCTGCAATAAGCTGATAATAAGACAAACTTGCAGGGGCAGAGCACAGATTTACCACATTTACACAAATTAAGAAACATTCTATCAGTTATTTAATTAGGGAAAAGTGTTAAGGATCTTGGCTGTGTACTTAAGCAGAAGGTAGAACCGTTAGCAGAGCTGTTATTTTTAATTATTAGTTCAGTGCTGAAAGACCTATATTCAAATGCCAGCTGAAGCATCAGAAATAACATTATGTGCCCCTCAAGGCTGGAGTTTAATTATGGTTGGTCTTAATTATAATAGATTACATCACCAAAATATCTGTTTATTGTATTTTCTCCTAAGTCATAGCTGCAGGAAAGGGTTTCTTGCTACCTATTTAGGGTAGTAAGTGTTACAACAGCTATAGGAATTTATAGACACCTCTAACACAACCCAGGTTATTTTCTTCTTCTCTAATTTATCCTACCTTCTGAAACCGGGGTGGTAAAAGCTTCAGATGAGGCTTCATTAGACTTATTGTCTGTGAAGAAAGAAAAGAGAAAGATGAAACCAGTTCTTTAAAGTAGTTATAAAGGCAGAAATTTAGTTTGGGCTTGTGTCATACTGTGCACCTTTGCAGAAGGCATGGCTGAGAATTAATGGGGTTCTTTCCTTTCTGTCATATCTAAATACATTAATGGTTTTATACCAAGTGAATCTATCTTAGCATTAGCATAACCTGCAGGCAAGAACTTAGACTGCTTTAATTGACTGCTCTCCAATTTGAAGATATTTCTACAAAACTACAAATTGGGTGAAATGAGTAACTTTGGAGAAATCAGTGATTTCTCTCCCTTCCCTCTGAAGCTATGTTTCCAGAGGACTCAGCCCTGGCTTTTGATGCAGTCTCACTTCGTGGAAAAAACATACCAATAAGCATATCCTCAGCCACAAGTGAACACAGCCGAGCTGCAAGCGGTTGCCAAGGTACATAATGTACCAGTAGATGCTGCTAAGGGGTCAGCAGCTCAGTCCTGTCGTCTGTGCAGCAAGGAGCATACATAATAATTATAATAATAATAATTTATAAAAAAAAAAGGTGTCACTATGCATTTGCACCTGAAGAGGAGACCTGCACAAGAAAGTGCTAAAGGAAATCTGTCAGATCTTCTCACCAGCCCCCCTGCATTCTCAGAAGTGCCAAAACCCTCTCTAATGCTGACTCTCCCACTTTCACCAAAAAGGCAGGAGAGTATTTATCCCCACTTCCCTAACCATGTAGCTAATCCTTATAGTACAGATTATAGGGGAGTTTCCGCATCATCCCAAAATGGTTCATCCTTTCGCAAGTTTCACTGAAGATGGATAACACAGCCCTGATATGAGGGTTTGGATTTCCAAGGAGCTGCGTTGCACACATGCAGAGTTTTTGCCACAAGTGCTCAGTGGGAAACACATGATTATAATAGCTCACTGGTGCCATGTGGCTATGCTAATCTATTTTTGGGTATGGGAAGTACAGCAAGATACTACCTAAACAAACAACAGGCATCTTGTGTTTGTGCAGGAGTTTCTTAGCTCATTTAGAGGCTGAAGCAAAGACTTGAGATAAAAAACCTGCCAGAAAGTTCAAGCTGTGAGATGAACTTGTACAATAAAGCTTCCTTACTCTTGGCATTTCTTCAGTATTTTAAAAAACAGAGAATACATGTGTTTGGTGTTCTTAACATCTCAGATGTGTTTTATCTATGAAAAACCTACCAAATGAAACAAATATTTCTTCTGATGAAATATTCCATGTGTCACTCCCGAGGGAGGGAAACAGGCATGCACACGAGAATGTCTTATGTGTCTCCTGGGTCCCTTGCAGCATCAGCGTTGATGTCATCTGATAGAAACCTTCACTGTCTTGCAAGTCTTGTTGGACAACAAGAATTTCTTGGAGGAAAAAGAAAAAGACCCTGTTGTTCACTCCAGACCGTAAATCAAAGCTGTGCATAATATTGGTACTGAAAAGCAAGCTCATATAGATGCAGATTTCTTTGCTGAGACCCTACCAAAGATCTGTCACGAACAGTGTGGTTATACCAAGCCGTGGTCCCCATCCCTAGCAGTTGCAGGGGTCTGTGGTTCCGGCCATTTGCCATCCGTTCCCTTTGAGGAGGTCTGACACTCTCCCCTTCACCCAGACAGACACCTGCAGGCTCTCTGTGGCAGGAACGGATGAGCGACCACCACTTCTCTTGGCAATCACTTCTACAGCTGTGCCATTGTGCTATTGACAGGTTGCTTTACCTCCAGGCTGCACCATCACTCTGTCCACGTACCACACGAGGCTTGGCTTGGGAAACACCTTCCTCACGACACAGCTCACGCTGGGCTGTGGGGCAGGAAAAGGCAGTTATTGGGTTAGCCTCCAATGCCCTCACCCTGCTGCCAGCTTCTAAATTCCCTTATGGACAGTGCTTGCTAACTCACAATCTTGCTCTGGAAGGAAACCCTTGCTTCCTCTTTACTGTGCTTCTTGCCCACTCCTTGAATTTTTGTGGTTGTTGGCACTGTTGAATGACAGTCCATGGACACCTCCACTGCTCTGGATGACAGGGCTCCTACTCTCTCTAGCCCTGTCTCTGGCTGGAGAGATGTAGAGTAACCCCCACCCTCCTGCCCCCAGTGATGACACCCACATGGAAAAACACTGGAGTCGGCAATGGGCAGTGTGTGTATGGAGAATAAAACACCTTCTGACCACCATCCTTCATTAGGCAGATGGAGAGACAAATCCCATGAAAAGGACTGCCTAGCCTGTTTAATATACAAAATTAGATACCTTTGTAGTGGGCACAATATGCAGGAGGTTTGCCGAAACTGAGGCTTTAGATGCAGTAGTCCTGGCTCTATGGCAATTGCTCCAAAAATCTGTGTTTGTGCTCCACTTAATTCCTCATCAAGCAATAGATGGGAAGAACCTCAAAATCAAGGCTGGATGAAGGGTTGGGCACTAGCAAGGTGGGAGGTCTCATCCTCATGCTGTCTGGATGTTCCCAGTTACATTTATTTAGCAGGTTATGACACTGCTAAGTACTAAGCACTGTTATAAGAGAAATTGCCTTGTCCTTTTAAACAGAAAAAAAGAAATCACGTGCTACTCATACAGCACAAGGCCCACTTGCTCCCAGTTCCGAAGAAAGTGGCTCCCACATTTAGTTGAAAGCAAGCTTGATGTATTGCAGCCAGCAGAAGTCAATCATTCAGTACAAAGACTGAAACTACCCAGCTGAAACTCTTCCTACAATAGTAAATAGCATCTGAATTTGTAGTGTAATTGCTTTCCTCTATTTTCTCTTCATTATTCCCTTATTTTTCAGGCACTTTTAAGTCATAATATTTTTATAAATGCTTCCTATGAAGAAATATAAATCCAATATCCTCACTAGATTGAAGCCCTGCAAGAAAAAGAAGAAAAGAGAAGTAAAGGAGTTGGTGTTTGTTTGAAGATGAAGAAATGACTGAGGAGTTTCTATTGTCCAGTCCCATGTTGGCAGCACCCTTGCTCTGTTCAACAGGACAGTGCAGACAAAAGCCTGCAATGTCCAACACCACACATGGAAATAGGTCATCAGGAAAATTACACCAGTTGGTTTTGCAGAACCAGCTTGACTCATGGCTTGTCTGAAGCAGGTGGATATGGCTAGTACAAGGTTCTGCCTGCCCATAAGATCTATTTCCAAGGAAAACCTTAATTTTCACAGATCAAAAGCTTCAACTTGGAGAGATGGAACAGGAAGCAAAGCAGCCTAGCTAGTAGCCACAGTGGCTCACTAGTCAGTCATATGGGCCACAAACATGTTTTAGGCCAAGTATGGCCACTGCAGATCTGCAGACCTT